>NC_141023.1:11270000-11352500 GCF_052040795.2 Danio rerio
TGCCGCAATTTGTTTTGTTTCTGTTTTTATTTTAATAATTCTAATTCAATTCTAATTATTTGATTATACAATTATAAATAAAATTAACTCAAATTAAATTATGTAGTAATTTTTACATGATTTTTGTGCGTGTTTGTTTTGTTTACAAAGCAAAATGTAGTCTTAACAATCACACTGTAAAAAAATGCTGGGTTCCACAGAATTTATTTGTGTTGGGACAACATAAAGGAATCAAGTTAACTTAATAGTTTTTACAAATTTGAGTGGATTGAACATAAAAACATTAAGCTGTCCCAAAAAAAACCCCCAAGAATTGTGTTGTTTAAGCTCATTTTAAATAAGTAGTTTGAACAAACAGCAAACATCATTCTTTTGAGTGCACATGCTACATAAAAAATGAATGAATGAATGAATGAATGAATGAATGAATGAATGAATGAATGAATGAATAAATAAATAAATAAATAAATAAATAGAGTTCACTAAAATATATTTCTATATATTTCTGGTTGTCGTACATTCACTCTAATTAAATTATTTTATAAAATAATAAAAAACAATAACAAATAAACAAATATGGTTTGCCCAAATATATTTCTTTATATTCCTATGTTTTAGCAGTGAATTAGTAATTCTAATTCAATTCCAATTATGTGATTATATAATTATAAATAAAAATAACTCAAATTAAATTATGTAGTACATTTAAACATGATTTTTGTATGTGTTTGTTTGTTTATAAAGCACTTTGTAGTCTTAAATCACATGCTAAATCTAAATAATTAAGGAATCAATAAATTAATCAATAAATAAAAAGAGTTTGCTAAAACACATTTCTATATATTTTTGATTGTTATATATTCATTGCAATTAAAATTATTTAATTAAATAATAAAAGAAAAAAAATAGATATAAAAACAGATAAATATGGTTCTCCCAGATATATTTCTCTATATTTCTGTTTTTTAAACAGGCTTTTATTCTAATTCAAGTCCAATTATTTGATTAAATTATAATCAAAAAATAAAATTTATTTAAATTAAATGGTAAATATGGTTTGCCCAATACATATATTCCTCTATATTTCTATGTTTTTAATCTAATTCAATTCCAAATATTTAATCATATAATTATAAATAAAAATAACTAATTAAATATAATACATTTTTAACGTGTTTGTTTTGTTTATGAAGCAATGTCTGAAATCACATGCTAAATAAAAAGATGAATGAATGAATTAATGAATGAATTAATATAAATAAACAAACAAACCAATAAATAAATAAATAATCTGGGTTTGTTAAAATACATTTCTATGTATTTCTGGTTGTTGTACATACATTCATTCATTCATTCATTCATTCATTTTCTTGTCGGCTTAGTCCCTTTATTAATCCGGGGTGGCCAGAGCGGAATGAACCGCCAACTTATCCAGCAAGTTTTTACGCAGCGGATGCCCTTCCAGCCGCAACCCATCTCTGGGAAACATCCACATACACATTCACACACACAGTACGGACAATTTAGCCTACCCCAATTTACCTGTGCTGCATGTCTTTGGACTGTGGGGGAAACCGGAGCACTCGGAGGAAACCCACGCGAAGGCAGGGAGAACATGCAAACTCCACACAGAAACGCCAACTGAGCCGAGGTTCGGACCAGCGACCCAGCGACCTTCTTGCTGTGAGGCCTCAGCACTACCTACTGCGCCTCGCCTGTTGTGCATTCATTATAATTTAATTATTCTGTAAACATAAAAAAATTAATAAAATAAAGCATCAAGAAGCCTACTACAGACCTGTGAACTTTTTTGCATCTGCAAAGCTGTTATAATAACAAAGTGACGCTAACACAGCAAACACACACTTCTGCGATGTAAATAAAGGGCATGCAAAAGCACAGAAGAGAGCGCGTGTCTGCTTTGCACATACCGGTCCGGCGAGCTCAAATGCAAAAAAAAAAAAAAAAAAACACGCGCGCGCACACGCACACACACACACTCAGACACACACACACACCGCTCCTCCCAGACTCAAGTTAAAGCGCGAGGCGAGCACAGTGAGCCGGAGTCTATGCGCGGACACTGAAGAGACCTGTAAACGCGGACACACATATCCAAAACGGACTCTCAAAACCATTCCACACCGACCCTACTCGAGTACAAGAGACGTATTAAATATTTACATTTGGAGAAAACGTGAACTATTGGATAAATTACCTCAGGACTGGCAGGAGCGCGCACGGTGCGTTTACCTCCAATGATATGCTGATGCGCTCGAGCTGGTGAGTGAAACTAAACGCGTAAAAAAGCTTTCATTAAAACTTGTATTGACTTTTAAAACTTTTATATGTGGACTCGCGATTTGAGTGTATTACTGTGTCAATCACCATGTTCAAGCTTTCAATTCCGCGCTCATCCCGCGATGATTTACTGTATTATAGCTTATCTTTGTGTTTTGCATTGACTCATTTAGCACACAAATGAGATGTGTTACGGTTTATACGCGAGCTATTCACTCCTTTTCTCTCTCCAAGAGCTTTTTGTGTTGTGTAATAAAGCTGTTTTGTTGGATTGAGAATTGAATGCATACACAAACATTGGATTGCTTTATAAAAATGTGATGCTGGAGTGCACTAGTGAGTGCACTTGAGTTTTGTGACGCATTGTTAAGCATATTACTAGCATCAGTCATGAACAACAGCTCAGTTCAGAACAATACAGTTAGTTATAATGGATTAGTAATCTTGGACTGTTAAAATTAAATCACTTCAAAAGTTTCAAAATAGTTTTTGCAACTGTATTGTATTATTATTATTATTGGGTTACTTGAGTCAACAGTTCTTAAATGAACAGTGCATTACTTAATGTACATTAAAGTGCATAGCACATCTAAAAATCAATAGAAGTTAGAACCCTTTCCCACTGTAAGAAATAATTGTGTAGACTGTATTTAATGGATCTTAAAGGTAAATACAGTATTGTGAAGTGATAAGAATGTTCTTAAACCGATAAAAAAGAAAATATACTTATTATTTACCCCTCAAATGGTTTGAAATCTTTGCAAGATTTTTTTTTTTTTTTTTTGCTGAAAAAAAAGAAGCTGAATATCTGTACCCATCGACTTCCATGGGAAAAAAAACAAATACTGGTTTCCAACATTTTTCAAATGATCTTCTTTTGTGTTTAACATAGGAAAGACATTCATAACGGTTTGAAACATGTAAAGGGTGAATAAAAGATGACAGAATGTTCACATTTCTGTAAATGATCCCTTTAAGACATTATTAAAGGCTTGCCAGGTCTGTATGTAGGGTTATGTGTTCCTTAAAGCATAAATAAATAGGCTGAATTCAGAATAAATAAATAGACTTAAGTTTACAAACGCAAACAACAGAAGTAGTAGAGTTTATTAAATAAAATATGTAGTCTACATTTATCTTTTATATTTACAATGTGTTTTAACAGTGAGTAAATGATGACATTACATTTATATTCAGTCCCTTTAATGCATTGTTAAAGGCTCATCAGGTCTGCATTTAGGGTTCCCTGTTCCTTAAAGCATAAATAAATAGACTACAATCTTAAAATAAATAAATAGACTTAAGTCTACAGAAGTTAACAACAGCTGTAGAACTTAAAAAAATATCAAATAAAATATGTAGTATAGCTTACATTTATATGTTACATTTACAATGTTTTTAACAGTGAGAACATGATGACAGAATTTTCATATTTCTGTTATTAATGGATTTTGAATGGTTTATTAGGTCTATTATTACTGTTTTGACTTTAATTATTATACACTGTAAAAGCCAAAAAGTTAAGGTAACTCAAACCGTGTGAGAAAACCATTTGCAACAAACCATTTAAGTTCAAAAACTAATCCTAATGAGTACTGCGAACTTAATCTATTTGAGTAAACGAAGCAATTTGAACACAGTAAAACCTAATAAATGAACGGAACTCAAACCAACTGTAAAACCCAGTAAGTTAAGGCAACTCAAACCGTTTGAGGAAACCGATCGCTACAAACCATTTGAGTTAAACTAATCTATATGAGTACTGTGAACTTACTCCATTTAAGTTGTAGTAATGAGGTGTTTAATTAACTCATCACCTTCAACACTGAGATCAAAACTCTTTTCAAATAAGTAGAGTTAATTTTCAGTCCATTTTGAGTTAACTACACACATGTAAAACATATGCTGGATAAGTTGGCGGTTCATTCCCCTGTGTCTAAGCCGAAGATTGATGATGGACGAAAAATTCAATATAACAAATTTCCTATAGCATAGATGTGAAGGAAAATAAATAAATAAATAAATTCTACTGAATTGACCCAAATCTGCAGAACTAAACAACAACTTCAGTAAAACTTAAAAAACACAAGTGCAACCAAATTAGAAGCCTTATTTAAGGCTTGTATACACATAAGCATGCTTTTAAATCCTGTATAATCATTGTGGAATAAATGAAACGCTTCGGATAACCAATGCAAACGCTGCTAACTTCAAGTGTTTTGACCACAGCTGGACCGTCTGGACCGCGCCGCCTTCTATTTCTCGCACAGAGAGCATATTTTCAGTGCAGTTTGCCTTTATTTTTAGGTGCTCATTCCACATCAAACTCTGGCAGTCTAAAAGTCCAGCAAACAAACAGGTTTAATTTCGTATGAGTGAAAAACAACTAGTTCAAAAGGTAACACACAAATCTGTTTAGTTACACGGGTGTAATAAAAAGAGATTAAGTGGTATTATTCCTGATTCTACTGACTTTATTTCATGTTTCTGACTTCTAGTGTTGTGTGGATGATTAGTCCAAGAGAGGGAGGAAGCGATCAACTATCTTGTCTGGGTCATAAATATGTCGTATAAAAAATGATGTGATTTGAATTGAATCTAATACAGATCTGAAGGAAGAAACAAGGCACACAAGGAGAAACCTAACATATCACTGTTATGCAGTCAGGGTAGGAATAACAATAATAATAATAATAATAGAAAAAAAAAACAATAAGCCTCAAATAATGAATCTTACAAATATCCCCATATTTATTGAGAGGTTTCTTCTTTATTTCCTTAACAGAAAATAGTTGATTTTTATGTGTATTTGTAATTCAAAATAATAATATTAATGAGAATAATAATTAAAATAATAATAATAAATTAAATAATAAAAAGTGTTAAAATACATTTTAAGTTGTAAATATATATATATGCTTTTATACATTTAATTATTTAAATTATTTAAACATAAATAGATATATAAAATAATTATAATAAAAAAGTAATACATCAATTAATATAAAATGTATTTCTATGTTTTATACATTTAAATTAATTTAAATGATTATAAATAAAATATAATTAGTCATGCATTTTTTTAAATAAAAATAATAATAAATTAATTAAAAAATAAATAAAGGGTTTAAAATATATTTTAAATGATGAAAAATTATGATATAATCATATTATATCATATTAAATTGAAGTTAAATTGAATAATTTCAACTTAAATTATATGATTATAAATATACACAATATAAATAAATACAAATATAAAATAATAATAACAATAATAAAGTAGTAAATGAATAAATATAAAATATATTTCTACATATTTCTATGCGCTTATACATTTAAATTAATTTAAATATAATAAATAAATAAATAGTAATGAAAATTAACAATAATAATAACATTAATAATAATAATAAAAACAACAATAAAATAAAATAAAAAGCTAAATAAAATAAAAAATAGGGTTTAAATTGTATTTTAAATAGTGAAAAACCGTGAATTAATTATATTAGATCATATTAAAATAAAATTTAATTATTTCAACTTAAATAATTTGAATATAAATATGCACAATTCATAAATAAATATAAATAGATATATAACATCATAATAAGAAATAAATAAATAAATATAAAAAATATTTCTACATATTTCTATGCTTATATGATTATAAATAAAATAAATAGTTATGCAAAACAATAGTAATTTTAATAATAATAATACATTTAAATAAAAAAATAAATAAACAGTAAAAATAATTGTGAAAATATATTAAATTATTATATTAAATCATAAATCGTATTATATTAAATCATGATAAATTCAAATTAAATTAATTTAAGTGATTTGATTATAAATATACACTATATATAAATGAATATAATAATAATAATAATAATAATAATAATAATAATAATAATAATAATAATAAAGTAATAAGTAAAAGTAATAAATGAATAAATAGGGTTTAAAATTAATTTTAAACTTAGAATGCAGCTTTAAATGTAGCTTTAAATAAATAAGTAAACAAACAAACAAATAAATAAATGTTAAAATAAAGTAAACTTTTGTATATGTTTTTTTTTACATATGCAAAGCTTAAAATTTAATATAATAAATGTAATATAACACAGATCTGGAGGAAGACATAAGACTTATATTAGGGTTACTGTTAAAAAGAGCTAAAAAAAATTGTAACAAATCGTACAATTATGTTCAATTTATTCAGACGTTTCTACTTTATTTCTGAAACAAAATATCAGATTTTTTGTTTTTGCACCAAGAAGTGGCAAAATATTGACATATCATCATTTGTGTGACCAAAAAGTCAGACATCCTACATTATAAGCGTGAAGGAAATATAAAACACATGTCTGTTCGATTCTGTATATTTATCTCTGCCAGTGCATTTGCAGATTTCTGTGCTAGTTTACGATAGGAAAGCTGATATAGAAAGTGGTGTCATTCAAACATGTGATAATCATCTTTGCACGCTTCCAAACAGGCACAAAAACGGCGTTTAGTGTTTAATTATGTTTAATTAAGTTCAGCGGAAAAGCCCAACGCTATACTCAGAAGCAATAAAACACCAGAGAAAAGGCCCATTCAGTGAAGCTCTTCATAGGGAAGTGTTTGTTTGAGCACCAGACTGGATGGTGCTTTGCTTTTCTTGCACAAAAATGCGAGGTTTTGTTTAGATTGCATTTTCTTTTCTTGCTGAAAGCATGACAAACTTCCATTGCACAAAATATGACAATATTTTTAAAAATAACTTATAGTAAGCCTGTTGCTTTTAAAGTGATTAGTTGAATTTCCTTAAAAAGTGAGTAAACCTGCTGCTTTTACAGCGATTAGTTGACTTTACTTATAAAAGTGAGTAAACCTGTTACTTTTGAAGCGATTCGTTGAGTTTAAAAATTGAGTATACTTGTTGCTGTTAAAGCAATTAATTGATTATTTTATAAAAGTGAGTATTTAAAAAAAAATAGAAAACTTGACTAACTTTTTTGAAGTAAACTAATCGCTTAAAAAAACAACAGATTTACTCACTTTTAAAAGTGATTAGTTGACTTTAGGTATTAAAGTGAGTAATCCTGTTGCTGTTCAAGCGATTAGTTGACTTTACTTAAATAAAGTGAGTAAACCTGTTGCTTTTACTGTGATTAGTTGACATTACTTTTAAAAAAGTAAGTAAACCAGTTGCATTTAAAGCGATTAGTTGACTTTATTTCATAAAAGTGAGTATACCTGTTACTTTTAAAGCAAATAGTTGACTATTTTATACAAGTGAGTATTTAATAAAAGTGAGTAAACTTTACTCAATTTTATAATATAAAGTCAACTAATTGCTTCAAAAGCAACAGGTTTACTCACTTTTAAAAGCGATTAGTTGACTTTATTTTATAAAAGTGATTAAACCTCTTGCTTTTAAAGCGATTAGTGGAATTTACTTAATTAAAGTGAGTTGACCTGTTGCTTTTAAAGCGATTAGTTGACTTCACTTCATACAGCTGAGTAAACTTGATGCTTTTGAATCGATTAGTTAACTTTATAAATGTGAGTAAACCTGTTGCTTCAAAAGGGATTATTTGACTTTACTGTTGGAAAGTGAGTAAACTTGTTGCTATTAAAGTGATTATATGATTTTACTAAAAAAAAAAACAACTTTTAAACAAATTTATTGACTTTACTTAAAAAGATCGCAACAAAAACTACGCCCATAAGAAAATACATGGTCAACTTAAGAGTTACATGTTTTGATGGGTTCACTAACTTTTAAATAAAGTCAACTTGTCGCTTTAAGGTAACTGGTTTATTTGCTTTTTTGAAAACTTTTAAAGTAAAGTCACTTTTGACAGTATTATGATGCACTTCAAAATGCATTAGATTGGATTGCTTTCAAATAATCTAAACTGCATTCACAAAAGAGCAACTACTCTTTTCTTTTTGACCAATTGTGTGATCATTGAAAGGTTTTATGAGAAAACACACCAAACATCGATGTCCATTTAAATTTCCTTGCTTTCTCGCTCAATCATAAGCAACATAACAAGGGTAATCTAGTTGAGCTATATTTAGTTGAATAATTAGAAAATATCTTCATGAAACATGTTTTACTTTATATTGTAATGATATTTTAATGATCTAATCAATCACTTGCTGACACATACAATTTATTTTTACCTATTCCCAAAATAAACCCATGCAACTGATTTTGTGGTTCCAGGTTCACTAATAATCTTATTAGAACAGTTATAAAGTTCTTTGAGAAACCTAAAAGAGTTCTATAATAGCATCTCTGCAATGGACTGGCATGATAAGGTAAGCTGGTGAAGAATAAACATGTAAAATGAATTCACAAGAAAGTCTAAAGTTTAACTCCGAGCACCCACCACGCGCACAACGCCGTAATGAAATCTCTCAGACAGGAATATTTGCTTTCCCTCAAGTTTCATCCTTTCTCATATCCTGTGCTGCATGTTCTCTCACCTTCCGCTTGGTCTTCTCTGTCTACACAATCTCCTCTCTTCTGGCCTTCTTTCTCTGACATTTACAAGTGCCAAGGAATTTAGGAAGCCACCCTGAAGTATGAAACCCACAGGAAGGTATTCTGATCTCCATCCATAGAAAGATTATTATAGGTATACACTGTAAAATGCGATTAGTTAAATCTGTTGTCTTAAATTTATCTTAAGTGAACTATGCGCATAATTAAAAAAAATATGTTAAGTCAACTTAATAGTTCCAAGTTGCAATGAGTTTACTTACTTTTAGTCAACTTATTAATCAAATGTCAACAGGTTTACTCACTTTAAGTAAAATCAATTAATCGCTTTAAAAACATGTTTACTCACTTTATTTAAGTAAAATCAACTAATCCCTTTAAAAGCAACAGGTTTACTCGCTTTAAGTAAAGTCAACTAACTGCTCTAAAAACAACAGGTTTACTCACTTTAAGTAAAATCAACTAATAGCTTTAAAAGCAACAGGTTTACTCACTTAAGTAAAGCAAACTAACTGAGTTAAAAGCAATAGGTTTACCCACTTTAAGTAAAGTCAACTAAACGCTTTAAAAGCAACAGGCTTACTTAAGTAAAGTAAACTAACTGCTTTAAAAGCAACAGGTTTACTCATTTTACTTAAGTAAAGTCAGCTAATTGCTTTAAAAGCATCAGATTTACTCACTTTATTTAAGTAAGGTCAACTAATCGCTTTAAAAGTAACATGATTGCTTACTTAAGCGAAGTCAACTAATCGTTTTAAAAGCAACAGGTTTACTCACTTTAAGTAAAATTAATTAATCGCTTTAAAAACATGTTTAATCACTTTATTTTAGTAAAATCAACTAAGCCTTTTAAAAGCAACAGGTTTACTCGCTTTAAGTAAAGTCAACTAACTGCTCTAAAAACAACAGGTTTACTCACTTAATTTAAGTCAACTAATCGTTTTAAAAGCAACAGGTTTACTCACTTTATTAAAGTCAACTAATCGCTTTAAAAACAACAGGTTTACTCACTTTAAGTAAAGTCCACTAACTGCTTTAAAATCAACAGGTTTACTCACTTAAGTAAAGTAAACTAACTGAGTTAAAAGCAATAGGTTTACCCACTTTAAGTAAAGTCAACTAAACGCTTTAAAAGCAACAGGCTTACTTAAGTAAAGTAAACTAACTGCTTTAAAAGCAACAGGTTTACTCATTTTACTTAAGTAAAGTCAGCTAATTGCTTTAAAAGCATCAGATTTACTCACTTTATTTCAGTAAGGTCAACTAATTGCTTTAAAAGCAACATGTTTGTTTACTTAAGCGAAGTCAACTAATCGCTTTAAAAGCAACAGGTTTACTCACTTTAAGTAAAATTAATTAATCGCTTTAAAAACATGTTTAATCACTTTATTTAAGTAAAATCAACTAATCGTTTTAAAAGCAACAGGTTTACTCACTTTATTAAAGTCAACTAATCGCTTTAAAAACAACAGGTTTACTCACTTTAAGTAAAGTCCACTAACTGCTTTAAAATCAACAGGTTTACTCACTTAAGTAAAGTAAACTAACTGAGTTAAAAGCAATAGGTTTACTCACGTAAGTCAGCTAATCGCTTTAAGTAAAGTCAACTAACTGCGTTAAAAGTAACAGGTTTACTCATTTTACTTAAGTAAAGTCAACTAAACGCTTTAAAAGCAACAGGCTTACTAAAGTAAAGTAAAATAACTGCTTTAAAAGCAACCGGTTTACTCACTTTACTTAAGTCAGCTAATTGCTTTAAAAGCATCAGATTTACTCACTTTATTTAAGTAAGGTCAACTAATCGCTTTAAAAGCAGCAGGTTTACTCACTTTAAGTAAAGTCCACTAACTGCTTTAAAATTAACAGGTTTACTCACTTAAGTAAAGTAAACTAACTGAGTTAAAAGCAATAGTTAACTCACTTAAGTCAGCTAATCGCTTTAAAAGCAACAGGTTTACTTACTTTACTTAAGTGAAGTCAACTAATCACTTTAAAAGCCACAGGTTTACTCATTTTACTTACTTAAAGTCAGCTAATTGCTTTAAAAGCATCAGATTTACTCACTTTATTTAAGTAAGGTCAACTAATCGCTTTAAAAGCAACATGTTTGTTTACTTAAGCGAAGTCAACTAATCGCTTTAAAAGCAACAGGTTTACTCACTTTACTTAAGTAAAGTCAGCTAATTGCTTTAAAAGCAACAGGTTTACTCACTTTTTTTAAGTAAAGTCATCAAATCACTCTTTATAGGACCAAATTCTAAAACACTACAATACTTCATAAAAAAAAAAAGGAATTGTCAGTTTTTATTTCGTTATGACTATAAATGCACCATAAAATGCTGTAAAGCAATGATCTCCTGTTCTGGCATGATCCGCTGCTAGAATGCGCGTTTGACAGCAGTGGAGGCTGTGTGTGTGTGTGAGTGTATGTGGCAGATCAAGATCCTCGTGCCAGCTTTCCTCACTGTGTCAGAATAACATCCCTACGGTATTTCCCTACTGTTCTGTCCAAACAACATCATTCAGAACCACTGGCCTTCAGCACACACACATGCAAGACGCGGCCAAGACAAACACACACGTCTAAAAGACCAGCTCCTTGCGCAGGCTTTCTTAACCAGGATAGTGGACACAGTACTTCTGCCTGTCTCTTCATATAAACACTGCTCGCATTCACAGTTTCGATTGCTCCCACTGAAACAAGCCTCTTACCGTGAGTACTGCAGTTCACTATGTAACTCACAAAACTAAGTGTGTGCTACCGACACTGAAAGATTAAACAAATCATGCAGATAGTTGAGAGAAGTGTGCTGTTCATTTAGCAAGGAGTCGGGTATACTAGCGGCTGTGTCTATGAAAATATGACCGAGGCTATGATAGTCATAGCAACACCCTACAGGACCCTAGCAACAGAGTATGTTTTGCAAACACAAAATAATTATATTATAATATTTTAAAAACATATTCGATAATAGGGTGGCACAGTGGTTCATTGTCGGCTCACAGCAAGGTTGCTGGTTTGAGTCCCAGCTGGCATTTCTGTGTGGAGTTCTCCCCATGTTGGTGTGGGTTTTCTCCGGGTGCTCCAGTTTCCCCCACAGCCCAAAGACATGCGCTATAGGGGAATTGGGTAAGCTAAATTAGCCGTAGTGTATGAGTGTGAGTGTGAATGAGTATTTCCCAATTCTCAGATTATACAATAGCCATCCTAAAATAGCACACATCAAACTATTCTAAAGAAAACTTTCTTCAATAAACAAAAAAATAAAATAAATAGAAATCAAACCAAAAAAATGTAATCTAGTCTGCACAGGGCAAAAACCGAAGGCTGCATCAACGCTCTTGTTCCCACATGATGGGATTTGTGGCCACCTGCTGATTTGGGTTCCCTTTTACACCAATTATCAGCTGGCCTGTCCTTCACAATGCAGGATTAAGAGGTTAAAAGTCAGGCTGGAGGTGAAGACAGGGGAGGGTGCAGGGCCGTAAGAGACAGGGTTAGTCAAACAGCGGGCGGCTTGACGGAGTCGACAGGGCAGAAAAAGCAACACTTCAGAAAGAATGCAGTAAAAGCCCATCTGAATCTTCATCTGTAATTGCACGCATGCAAACAGCACATCTGTGTGTTCAACAGGACTTTAAGCTCTTCAGCATGAGCTTTTCAGGATCTTCCAGGTGGCTCTGAAGATCAGCCCTCGAGGCTTCAAAAGCTGTGCTGACCGAGCAGGACTGAGCCGTCAGCACTGCCAAACCAAACCCAAGAAGATCCTTGATGGATGAAGCCAAAGCATGCATTCTGAAGAGCCACATCAAACCGCGCTATAAGTACACACACATGCCATGGTTTCTGGAGATCACTTAAAAACAAGCCTGTTCATCAAACGCCACCAGACTAGCAATTCATATACGATGAAAAAAATCAGAAAAATGCTGCTTTTTCCACCAAATGGAGGGTTATATCTGTGCAAAACTGCAGCATTTTTCAACTCTAGTTCATTGGAAATACATGAAACCACAAAAAACGTACTTTTAAACTTCAGTTTTAATGAAAATGAACACTAGGGGGAAGTACTGTATGACAGCAAGAACTTTAGTTCAGTTTTTTTGCATTAATGATATTTACAAGGACATATTATTTTTGTAAAGTTGGTTGCACAACATCAAATAAATACCACAAAACAACTTAACGGTGTCTATAATTTGTAGTTGAATATGTTCGCGTCTCCTATCTATCTCTATATGGTCAACTTTTCTGGCATGGTCAGTATGCTTGGTAGCTCACCTTGTATGGTGTTGTACTTGTGCAATTGTAGTTCTACAAAAGAGATAAAAGCAATGCAAAATCAAGGTAAACTAAAAGATTCTACATTTAAAAAGTCTGTATATTAAAAGACTCTGAAAATATTCTACTTCTAAAAGTCATAAGAGTTATAAACGATTCTAAAATCTTTACAGATTATATTAGATTGGATTCAAATTTAGTGTCATTACACATCCACAACGAAACAAGGCAATGAAATGCAGTTTAGGTTTAACCGAAGTGCAATAGCAGCAAGTGCAGTTAAGTTTTAAGTGCAATTATAGAAAACTATTAGCAATAGTTACATATAGATATTCTATAAACATGGTATACAAGTCATATTAACTAGAATCAGATATTTACAAATAGATGAACAAACTGTACAGGTGGCTATTAATAATCAGCCAAATGCTAATAGATACGGACTCAATATACAGGTTGATATTTGCAGGAATTACAAACAGATATGTTATATTATACAGATTATTATTATTATAGATTCTACATTAAAAGAGTATAATTTTTTTTTTAATTATCTAAAATATTTTACAGTAAAACAACAGATTCTAAAGACTCTAAATAATTATAAAATTCATGCTGTAAATAAATCGATTAATTAATAAAAATAAGTAAACCTGTTGCTTTAAAAGAGATAAGTTGACATTACTTAAAATAAGCATGTAAAAATCAAGTAAATCTATTTTAGTGCACTTTGTATTATGTTTGCATTAGAAAGCACTTTTGTTTGGGTTTAAAGCAGTGGTTTGCTAGTTTTGCCTTCTTGTTAACGTGTATTTGAAACGTACAACAAAACGAACCTAAAGTAATGTATTTCAAATTTGCAATCATATATAAAGCGCCCTCCATTGGATGCAACAAATGTACTCGGAGCAATGTATTTTACATGTTAGCTGAGGTATTTATATATTTACAAGAAGTCTATGCTCTCCAATTTTCTTACTGAATGTTGTAAAGACTCTAAATGATTATGAACAAACATTCTACGCTGTAAAAAAATTGGTTACTTAAAGCAAGTAAACTTGTAGCTATAAAAATGACAAGTTCACGATACTTAAAATAAACATGTAAAATCAAGGTAAATTTATGTAGTCACAGTGCACTTTCGATCACATTTGTATTTGAAAACTATTATTTGGGTTTAGAACTGTGGTTCGCTAGCTAACCTCTACCACATTTTCCGCCTTCTTGTTGATTAGTACCTGAAACGTACAACAAAATTAACCCTAAGTAACTTGTTTCCAATTCGCAAACATGTATACAGTGCCCTCTAGTGGATTTATGATCTAAAACATGCAACAAAATGTATCCAGAGCAATGTATTTTACATGTCGGCTGAGGTATTTACGTAGTTTCAATGATTTCATGCTGTGCAGTTTTACCAGGCAGTTAAAAAAAAAAAAAAAAAAAAAAAACTTTAATCTGGGGCTACAATTTCCTCCTGACTGAACTGTAAAACAGATATGTTATATAATAATATATAGATTCTTATTTTTATGGTGCATATATAATATAGATAATATTCCACATTAAAATAGTGTATATTAAAATGTTCTAAAAGATTCTACAGTAAAACAAAATATTCTAAAGACTCTAAATAATTATAAACAAACATTCTACACACTGCATAAAAGTGATTAATCACTTTACTTGAAGCAAGTAAATCTGTAGCTATAAAAGTAAACCATACTATAAAAAGCATGTAAAATCAAGGTAAATCTATGTGTTCACAGTGCACTTTCGATTACATTTGCATTTGAAAACATTATTGTGTGAATTTAGGTCAGTGGTTTACTAGCTGACCTGTACAACAAGTTCCGCCTTCTTGTTGATTAGTATCTGAAACGTACAACAAAACCAACCCTGGGTAACGTATTTCACACTCGCAAACATGTATACAGCACCCTCTAGTGGATTTGTGTTCTAAAACATGCAACAAAATGTACCCAGAGCAATGTATTTTAAATTTTGGCTGAGGTATTTAGGTATTTACAAGGAGTCTATGCTCTCCAAATTTCACCAGGCACTAAAAAAATAAATGAAAATAACTTTAATCTAAGGCTGTAATTTCCTCCTGACTGAACTGTAGTTAGCAAACAGCTAAGTTGACTTAAATTAAAGTTAAACTCAAATGGAGCGTGTGGAACCCAGCATTTTTTACAGTGTATGCTATTTTTGCCTATACATACTATTATAAAAGTAAATCAAACAATCAATAATCATATTTAAAAGCAGAAGTAACGTATTTTACGTTTCACAAAAAATGTCAGCTGAGGTATTTACATAAACACAATAAGCCTAGGCTGTGCAATTTCGCCAGGCGAAAAAACGAAAACAACTTTAATCCGGGGCTGAAATTTCCTCCTGAGCCTTGAACTCAAACGCCAGGTCAGACACTATTAATGCCTAATGTGAACTCAAATATGAACTAATTCTGACTGGACGGGGAGACTGATAAGTACGGAATAAGTGTTGGTTGAAGACGCCGCGCTCTTGTTTAAATGTTTGGATTGGGTCCGGACTGTTTGTTTGGTGCGAACATGAGGAATGTGTGGATGATCCGCACAGACACAGATTGGGGACATGCAGCCGTATCTCTGACGCGTGGCCCGTCATGCGGCTATTTCAGTAGAGGTTAACGGCACTCGTATCTGCTTTCAGCCGGCACCGGTGGCTGACATGTGTGCATGTGTGAGCAAAATAGTTTGCGTTGGCAACATTGAGTGACGTGCATTTATGTCTTGCTATTAAAATGATGAACATATCCATAAGAGTTCAAATTAAAGTACTGTACTACAGCATTTACATGCATATTCTAGAGTCATTTGGTCAAACTTTAGTTTAAGCATCTAGTACAATTCTTGTTATTAACTACGCTCAAAAAATAGTTTTTTCCTCTTTGTTTATCCTATAAAATGAGCTGAATCAACACAATTCTTAAAGCTTGTCTTGGAACAACTTAATTTTTTTATGTTCAGTCCAACTTAATTTGTAAAAACAATTGAATTAACTTAATTGATTTGAGTTGGGACGACATAAAGGAATTGGAACCCAGTATTTTTTTTTTACTTCAAGTTGAATAAACTCCTAATTTGCTGCTTATTTTAGGTTATTAAGATAGTATCTGGGTTTGGTTATGATTAGTGGTAAGATCATACTTTATAAGTGCTAATAAACTGTTAATATTGTAATAATAGGCAGGTATTAAGTCATTATTTGACAGAATTGGTACTTAAACTTAGCGTTAATTAAAATATATACATTATATAGAGAAAAATAAATAAATCTATATTTAAATATGAAAATACAAGTCTTATATGATGAATAATTTATTAAATAATACATGACAAATGCAGTTAAATGATTTCAGTATTACACATGATGATACAAAATAATTCAAATACATTAAACTTTATATTGTTATTATATTTTAATAATATTGTAGCACATTTTAACATTATATACCAAGATATGGCATACATGATAAATGTAGATGCAATAATGCAATCTATAAGTTGCAACAAATGCAAATTTTAAATATATAATATATCATACATGTCATACATGAAGGTTTATAATTTAAATAAATAATTAAATATAAATAAATATTATAAGTAAAATATATTACTACAATTAAATATAAGTAAATAATTTAATATAGTATAACGCAAGTCCTATTTAATTTAGTTCGGCTAAAAAAACATTTTAAAATGTTTCTAATACATTTATTTATTTTTTTATATATTTTATTTAAACTTTTTTCTTTTTTTTTCTTTTTTAATTACAAAAAAAGTACAAAATTAACAGTTTTTTTTTTTTTGGGTCAATTTTCTAAGCCACCCTTTAAAATTAGACCCTCTTTTAAATTCAATTGACTACAGAACAAAACACTATTGTCCAATCTCTTGCCTAATTAACCTACTTGAGCCTTATAAATAATAACCAGTCAAATATTACGTGCTGTCATCATAACTAAGACAAAATAAATGAGTTATTAGAAATCAGTTATTTAAAATATTATGTTTAAAAATATGCTTGAAAAGAAATCTCCCAGTTAAACTGGTTAAACTATTTTTGTCTTTAACTGTAAATAAAGTAAAACGTCAACAAAAGTTTTTTCAAATCTGTCATTTGACCACCAAATAGACCCGTTTCACATTTCCGGGTTTCTCAGTAGCGGAAGTCGTCATAGTTGGGAAAACTTGAAACGCAGTGAATAGGAGAATATAACAAATTATTTTTTTACAATCTTATTTGTTCAAAAAATAAAAGAAAACTCCACGATAATGTTATAAAGACATTCAGAAATAGGAAAAAAAAAAAGTTACGACTGACGACGGCAATCAGAGGAGAGAATAACGTCAAATTTACTGTCCTGACCCCATAGACGCTGCATTAGAAAAATCTAGGTAAATCGTTGTAATTTAAAGCAAAGATTATATAATACATACACAAATACATATAAATGTGCATATGTTTTAAAAAAAAATCCAAATATTAAAAACTTTCAAGGATTTAAGATGCTGATGACCGTTAAAAGTATCGTAACAGGCTTTTGAAAAGGGTAAATGACTTACGAACCCACTCAAAAACTGCTGAGAGTCTCATATAGAGAGATACAGAGACACTGAATGTGCATGAGTGTGTGTGACGCGTGGACAGGTGTATTCTGCTGTCGAGTCAGACACACTTTGAGCAAATATCCAGTTTCAGCAGTTGCAGAAGTGCAGAGACTCATGTCTTAATACTTTAGGCACTGAATCACCCCCGACACGCGCTGCAAAAAAATGTGCGCGCGTTAAATAATCCTCAAGAACAACCATACCTCAAATACCTCAGCCAATCACTGCTCTTAAATAGCTTGTTTCTGTTGAGCGCGAACATTCACAATGAAACTCGAGACTTTAAACAAAATACTATGACATTACTATGCTTATTTTTAGTGTTTTCTCTTAGGCACATTAGAGTTTTATGTTACAGCTGATGTTCATATATAAATGTTTATTGCATTATTTTGATGTTATGTGTGTTACCGTGATGGTGTTTAGTAGTTGTGTGAATGACACCGGGTATACGTTCAATATAATAGTGTGTTTCTCTGCTTGTGGGAAAAGTTACACTAACTGTAATTATAATGAACTGTATTTTACTGTGGAACAGTTTTGCGATATGTTACCGTATTTTATTTTGTGAAAATTACGGTATATTTAACAGTAAATAGACATACAGTACACCAAGATAAATGGTGCAGTAAATAAAAATACAGTATTTTTCGCTGTATTTGATTTACAGTAAATTACTTGCGAACTATCCATCCATGTGTTTGGTGTTTGACGTATGTGTGTGTGTGTGTGTGTGAATTTAATTTTTAAACCCAGATACACTGTAAAAAATATCCATGATTTCTACAGTAAAAAGCTGTAAAATTGCTACTGTACAAATCTGTAACCTGTTTAACAAAGTTTACTTATACAGTAAATAACTGTAAATTGAGTTTCTGTAACGAAGGGTCTGACACAGAGGGATCCATTTGCAGTATATTTATTAAACAGAGTTTAACAACAATAAGCACACAGATGTTATTCGTGTGCGAACTCGCATCAAACACAGTAGTATCAAGTCGATGGGCTGGCGGCAGGCAAACACAGGGTGAGTAAGCAGGCATGGGTCAGAGACTGGCGACGAGGATCAAAGTCGGTGTTCAGGCTAGGGTTCAGGGCGGGCGGCAGGCAAGACAAGGTCGAGATACAGTCCAAGGAAAGCAACGGGAAAGCAGGCAAGGATAAGTAACGCTCAGTAGTGTTAGCCGGGGCAGAACAAGACTTCGCAATGAGGTTGTGTGTGTGCTGCTTATATGAGAGTGTGAGGTGATCAAGGTGATGTGCTGCAGGTGTGCGAGTGGCAATCAGTCTAGGGGGTGACGTAATGCTAGAAGTCCGTTGATGATGACCTCTGCTGGCCAGCAAGGGGAATGACTGGGACCGAGTCGGTGACAGTTTCACAGTATTCCCTGCATGACACTTCACTTTTATAGTTTTTTGAAGACATTAGTTGGGTTATTTTCAGGTTCATTTCTCTTGTGTTATGCACACTAGAGTTTTATGTTACATCTAAGTAACAGTTAACGATTTTTTTGTAAATTACGCAGTATTCAACTCTAATATGAACTGTATATTACTGTAGGACAGTTATGCGGTATGCTACTGTATTTTTAAAGTTGCATTGTGAAAATTACTGTTTATTTTACAGTAGAAATACACGTACAATTCTGTAAATACATACAAGTTAAAAGTTAATACAGTATTTTGCCTGTAATTAGTTTACATTAAAATACTGTAGATTTTACAGGAAAGTGTTAACAGAGTTTATGACTTTCTCATAACCACATGCTTATGGTTGTGTTTCCGTTTGTGTAACAAAGTTTTGTAGATGTTAGTACTTCAAAACACTGCGGTATGACCAATAAAGAGACTAAAACATACATTTACATTTATTTTTCTACCCTACTGTCCATTTTTTACTACCAGAACTTTTACAGAGTATTTTACATTCATTTAATGACAAATCAGAAACACTTTCCATTTCAAAAATATTAACGATACTTTTTTGGCATGAAATATGAGCCATATGACAGGTGTTTGGGAAAAAAAACACTGACACAGAATTCCAAAGAACTTTTTAAAGATTACCAAGAAATTTTAATAATGAAAGCTCTGACTGACACGAAGAATGAAGAGTAATGATTTCAGATGTTGTTGTGAGCTCAGGTGGCCTGTTATCTGATCAATGTCCAAAACACACACACACACACACACACACACACACACACACACACACACACACACACACACACACACACACACACACACACACACACACACACACACACACACACACACACACAACCTGTTTTGCTCCCGATTTCCTGCTCATCCGCCGCAGGCTCATCGCGTGCCGGTATTTGACAGGTTTTTCCACACATCAGCCTGGATCTGTTTATTTACACTTATTTATTATTTATATTTACATTTTATTGTGTTCATACGTACACTAATCGCTTCACGCTGAGGAATTTGTCATTTTGCTTCTCGATTGAAGTCACAAATTTCATAGCCCTTTCAAAATATCACAACAGTTTTTTATTAAAATGCTTTCAGCATGGAAGCTTTAAACTGATTAAAATGATCATAATTTTAAATAAACAATTACGTTTTTTCATCAACGAAAGAAAGTATCTCGAAAATATGAAGTTTTTGACATTTAAAGCAGTAAATGTTGATTTCCGTATTTTGTGATTCACGGGTGTTTACCATTATTTATAGACATTTTGACATTTTGGAAACTTGGTCATCGTTCTGTGGAAATTTGATGTTGAAAATTCAGCTTAACAGTTTAACAAAGTGACTTTTATTGACATTTTGGTTGCTTGAAACAAGATTTATATAAGAAATAATATATATATAGGGAGAATTAAGAATTAAAAGAAAAGGTACTGGCAGACAATATTTTACTTAAATATAAAAATAAATAAATAAATAAATAAAGCAAAAACGCAACATCAAAAGTTCGAGGAAACATCAAGGTCCCATAATGCAACTCAAAAACATAAATAAATGACAAAAACATGAAAAATAGACAATTGCACAGATAGAAAATACAGAAAATTGTTAATTTATGGATATTATTTCAGTGTACAGTATTTTATAACACCAACCTACTTCAAAATGTTGATTAAAAGTCACTTTTTCAAAAGTTTTTTTTTTTGTTTGTTATTAAGATGCTTTTATTCAGAATGGAAGCATTGAACTGATTAAAATGATCTGATGATGAATTAAGTTTTATTTATCAATGAAAGAAAGCATCTTGAAAATATGAAGTTTTTGACATTAAAAGCAATATATTATCATACGCTTGAAAAAAAAGTCTTAGTTTTCGTATTTTGTCTTTCACAGGTGTTTCAGAAATCGCATTTCAGAAACTTGATCAGCGCTCTGTCAAATATTGATGTTGTAAATTAAACTCTACGGTTTAACAAAGTGACTTTTATTGGCAATTTGGTTGTTTGAAACAATATAAGTAATAATCATTAGAGAATTAAGTCCGTACAATAAAAAGTACTGGCAGATTATCACCAGGTTTTTGTAGTGTCATTTACACACCAGCCCAGACAATATTTTACTTCAAATATAAATATATAAACAAAGACACAACATCAAGAGTAGTTGGAGGAAAGATCTAGGTCACATAATGCAACTCAAAAACATAAATAAATGACCAGAAACATGAACAACAAAATACAGAAAATTGTTGACAGATTTTATGTATATTTTTTACAGTGTAATTTATAACACCAACCCACTTCAAACTAATAATAATGTTGATAAAAAGTCACTTTTTTAAATGTTTCAACGTCAAAAATTGTTGGAGGAAAGATCAAGGTCCTATAATGCAATAAAAAAAAAACATAAAAACAGAAATAAATGCAAAAACTGACAGAGGAGTCATGGTATAACTCTGTATACACTCTCGGAAATAAAGGTATGCGAGCTGTCACTGTGGTGGTTCCTTTTCAAAAGATTTAAATTTGTACCTTAAAGGTTCATTTTAATACCTCAAGGGTGCATATTAGTACTAAAAAAGTACAAAAGTGTTCCTCTTAAAATGTGTAGGTACTAATATATATTTTTGAGGTACCATTATGTACCCTTTATTGTATACCTCTAAAAATGTATCACCCCAGTGACAGCTCGCGTACCTATTTTTAGAGTATGTGATGAAAAAGACATCCATAAAATAACAGTTTTCTGTGTTTGTCTATTTATTTATGCCTTTTATTGCATTATAGGACCTTGATCTTTCTTCCAACAATAAAAAATATCTTTGCTTCATTATTTTTTAATATTTCCTCCAACCATTTTTGATGTTGAAACATTTTTAATCAACATTATTATTAATTTTAAGGTGAGTTGGTGTTATAAATTAAAGTACACTGTAAAAAGACTTTTTAAAATTATTCTTTTAGTTTGAAGCTGATATTTTCATCATCATTTCAGTCTTCAACCTTCAAGAATCCTTCTGCACCCCAACTTTAAATCAATGACTGAGAATATAACTGGAAATTAACGTAAACGCAGAAACAGAAGCGGCGTAGAGTGTCCAGATATTCAGAAACAGCACAAGACTGACAGAAAACGAAATGAATATGCATATTTGAACAGGTCTGAATCGATACTAGAAGAGTCAAGCTGTCAGCCTGCATTCCTGCTTTAAGCATGTGTGTGTGTGTGTGTCAGATAAACACTCTGGACAGTCTGCAACGCTTCAGTCGGCTCTATTCAACACCTCCTGATTCTGTCGCTATAGACCAATTGTTTTCTTTCCAATGCAAACAGCGCCGTGACATTTGCTTTACCTCCGGCACTTTTCCTTCTTTGCTGTCTGTTACTTTCATACTTGTGTGTGTGCATTCGTGGTGTTCATTTAGTGCAAACTTTTACCCAAAAGAGAGTGCTTAGTAACGTTTTAATCCTTTAGAACTGTGATAGTTCAATTTGGAAGCTTGTGTCTTTTTACAATTGCACATTTAATGTGCAAGTCAAGTTATAAAATGCAAGGTGTAAATTCAAGTGGTGGTCAAGACCTTGAAATTACAACTTTTGGGGAATATTTCTAGGAATTCTGAATTTGAATCTCTTAATTTTGACTTTTCCTGCACTCCTTATTCTGAGTTTACTGCTTATATATTGCAGAATGTTTTTCTTGTAATTCTGAATGTACACTGAAATCTCAAAATATTTGTATGTATCTTTATTAATATATATATTTTTTAATTTTAGTGTTTAGATTTATAATTTATTTATTTATGTTTATTCTGAGTTTAGGCCTCACAATTTTAACTTTTTTCAGAAATTCAGATTTTAATTGTAAATCTATTTATATTTTTATATTTATAAATATATTTATCAATTTATTAATTCTGACCCTTTTTCTAGAAATTCTGATTTTACCTTGAAATCTCTTATTTGTATTTACCCATTTATTAAAATGTTTTGTTTAGATTTCTCAATTCTGACCATTTTCAATAGAAATTTTGAATTTATATTTAACCCTCAAATTTATTTATTTTATTCTGAGTTTCAATCTCACTATTCCAACTTTTTTGTGTAGAAAATCTGCTTTTACACTTAAATGTCATATTTATTTATTTATTTTTAAATTCATCATTTTATCATTAAATTTTTTTTAAGGATTAAGATTTTACTTTTAAATCTCACATTTAAAAAATGAGTTTAGCTCTGACATTTTTGACTTAGAAAAAATTTTCAAGATAAAAAATGTCCGATAAAACAAAATCTGAGCATAGATCTGACAATTTTTACCTTGAAAATTTTTTTTTTTTACTCTCATTATTCTGACTTTTTTCTTGGAATTTTGAGTTCAAATCTATTCATTTTGACTTTTTCAGAATATTCTCCTAAGAAATTCAGATGTTACATTTTAATCTCATTTCTTTGGTATGTTATGTTTGGTATATATATATATATATATATATATATATATATATATATATATATATATATATATATATATATATATATATATATTTTATTTTATTTTTTTTAATTAAGTTTTGATCTCTCAATTCTGACTATTTTCTTGCAATTTGCAAAAGTTTAAATCTCAAAACTGTTTTCTCTTTTATTTAGCAATCTTATGTTTCCTAGTTTTCCCAAATTCTCAAAAATTTCTCTAAATCTCAAACCTCTTAATATTAATTTTCCTATCCAAAAATAAATGAGTACATTGTGTCCATAATTGTGGACATCTCACAATTCTGAATATTTATAAATGACAACAAAACTGTCAGTACAGTGAGACAAAAACCCACAATTATATTTTATTTTGTACTCCACGGCATAAACCACCTTCTAATTTAAACCTCTGAGCAATAATAATAATGCAAAAACAATACTAATAAAAATCAGCGAAAATACAAAAAGCCCTCATTTTTAAAAATGGCTGCAATAATTGTCTTTGTTTGGCTTTAGAAAAATCAACATATACAGTTAATAGAAAACCAAAAAAATGTCAAAATATGAAATCTTTTTGTCAACTGTAAAAAAAGTTCGTAATTTTATGGTTTATTTCCAGCAGCTGGGGTGCCGGAAAAAAAAACACTAAATGATGGCCATTAAATTACAAAAATGTATCGTAAAATAACAGATATTAAATTACAGAAATGTATCGTAAAATAACGGCCTTTAAATTACAGAAATTTAGCATAAAATAACGACCAATAAATTACAGACATTTATCATAAAATAACGGATATTAAATTACAGCAACTTATCGTAAAATAACGGCTGTTAAATGACAAAAATTTATCGTAAAATATCGACCATTAAATTACAGAAATTTATCGTAAAGTAACGGATATTAAATTACACATATTTCCTTAAATCTAAATTTCTGGTAATTTTTTGTAATTTAAATTCCGTTTATTTACAAAAAAACTTCCATCATTTAAGGGATAATATTTTACGATAAATTTCTGTAATTTAACGGACGTTATTTTAAGTTTTTTTTTTTTCCAGCACACCAGCTACCGGAAATAAACCGTAAAATAACAGATTTTTTTTTTACAGTGTAGGATTTCTGAAGGAAGCTGCTACAAACCTTTGGTCTGACTAACTTGTATATTGTATCGCCTGATACCTTCATATTGTATCTGTATGTACATGCAATTATTTATATATTTATTTTCATTATTACTATATTATTCATTCATTAAATCATTCATTCATTTTCTATCGGCTTGGACTCTTATTTATCAGGGGTCGCCACAGTGGAATGAACCACTAACTATTTTGGCATATTTTTTATGCAGTCAATGTCCTCCAGTATTGGGAAGATTAATATTACTATTATTTTTTTTTTGTATATTTGGTTAAAAGTTCCTAAAATAAATAATAATAAAAAATACTAAAATAAAATCAGTGAGAAGGAGATGCTCCATCTCTTCTATCCCCCCTCCAAAAAACACTTCCTGAAACATTCCAGCATATCCTACAAACAGCTGTGAGCCACTACTGAACTTCTGCTCTTCTTCTTCTTTTTCAGATACAACACACACAGAAGGAGCCACAGCGACCTGTCATATACACACACACACTCCGGTGAGTCCACGCTTCTACCTGTTTTCAATGCAAGTCTTATAAAAAGAAACACTTTTAGCACATGCGGCTTCCAAAAACCACATAGAAAACTCACAGAACATCCCGTCTCAATAATAACCCAGACCCCGAGCTTAATGAAAATTGGGTTGTAGTGAGTAAATGTGTGTGTGTGTGTGTGTGTGCTTTACAAGTTCAGTTCCAGCTCTAATCAAACACACCTGAAGCAGCCAATCGGGGTCTTTGAGTTCAGCCGAAAACATTTGCATTATTATACTGTGTGTTAAAAGTACCCAAGTATGCGGTAGCTAACAGAATATAGGCTTTGCTAATGTTTTCGTTCAGCAGAAAATGGCAGCAATTCATTCTAGGCTAACAAAATATATAACAAACATGCTGCTTATGCTTTTGGGTTTAGTTGTGATTGAGCTGTTGGTTACGCAAATGTTGAAAAACAAACATTAAGCGACTTTTTGAAGGTTTTCTTAATGGTCTGAAACAAGTTAAACGATTCACTGAAGCATTTTATGACTGATGTGTACATACTAACATTTCAAGAACATTATTAAAGGCCAAACACTGAACAAACACTATTTGGTTTCAGAATTTGGAGTTTGCATTACAGAATTTGGACTTTTTCTTTTAGAAATCTTGAACTGTTTAACTTCTTGACTTATTCCTCTCAGAATATCATTTACATCTCACAGTTATGGGGTTTAGTTTTTATTCTTCCAAGCTGCTATATTGACTTTTTTGCTCAGATTTCTTCTAAAATCTGTCTTTTTTTTTTTTTTTCTCTCTGAATTCTGAGTTTACATTACACATTTATGACCTTTCCCTCTCTGAACTGCACATTTAAATACCAGTACTCAGGTTTTTTTCTTCATAATTTTGCATCATGACTTTTCCATCTCAAAATCATGACTTTTTCTTTCTGAATACTGAGATTACCTCCAAAAATATAAAATTCTCTCTCGGATTTCAGAGTTTACAACCTAAAATTGTGACTATTTACTCTTTGCATTCCACATTTACATTTTAGAGTTAAATATTAGATTTTGATTTTTTAAATTTCCATCTTGAAACTACGACTCTTGCTAATTTACTTCCCCAAATTATTACGTTTTCTCTCAGATTTTGAATTATTAAGAATTTTTACCTCAGAATTTTGAATTTCCACGTTGCAATGATTTTTTAAAAATAAATGATTAATTTAGTTTTTTTAGTTACATGTCAAATCT
Source organism: Danio rerio (assembly GCF_052040795.2). Lineage (NCBI taxonomy): Eukaryota > Metazoa > Chordata > Actinopteri > Cypriniformes > Danionidae > Danio > Danio rerio. The sequence goes on from NC_141023.1 coordinate 11,296,539, forward strand.
TTGACTTTTTTTCTCTCTAAATTCTGAGTTTACATTGCAAAAATATGACTTTCCCCTCTCAGAATTCCAAATTTACATCTCAGAATTAAATTATGACCTTCTTCCCAGATTTTAAAAACTTCCATCTCAAAACTACAACATTTTCTCTCTGAATTCTGTTTACACCCCGAAATTACAACAGTTTTCTAACAGAATTTGAAGTATTGAGAATTAAATAAAAAAAAAATTCCCTCAGAATTTGAAATTTCCACATTACATTTAATTTTGATTTCAAAATTATTATCTTTTCTTTCTGAAATCTGAGTTTAGATCCCAAATTATTACGTTTTCTCTCTGATTTCTGAGTTTACATCCTAAAAATGCAACACTTTTCTCTCAGAATTTAAATTAATGAGAATTAAATCTCAGGGTTTTCCCTCAGAATTTTTAATTTCCACTTTGCTACTAAAATTATTAAGTTTTCTCTGAGATTTCTGAGTTTACATCCCAAAATTACAACTGTCCTGAGAGAACAGTTAAATTTGGAATTTACTCAAACTGTTTTACATTTCCATGTCAAAATGATGATTTGTTTCTGAATTCTGAGTTGTCATGTACTAAATCACAACTATTTTCTCCTTTTTTAAGACTTTTTTTTTCCTTTTAAGAATTCAGAATTTCTGCTTCACAATTATAACAACTATTTCCATCTCAAAAGCATGACGTTTCATTTCAGAGTTTACATCTCAACATTAAGATTTTTTAGCAAGAATAACCATTGATTCTCTGAATTCTGTTTACCTCTGACATTTATAACTTGTCTCTCTCTGAAATCTGAGTTTACATCTCACATTTCAGACATTTTATATATAAAATAAGAGTTTACATCTAGCAGTTCTGACCATTTGCCACCAGATATTTTTCCAACAAAGAAATAAACAAATAAAAAGGTTGGTTGCAAGTTTATCTCATACTCTTAAAAAATATTATTTGGCTGCTTTTTCAAACAACCTATTTAAAATGAGCTGAAGCAACACAATTCTGGAGATTTCTTTGGAACAACTTAAATGTTTCATGTTCAGCCCACTTACATTTGTGAAGTTAACTTAATCGATCTGAGACAACATGACAACATGAACGAATTGTGTGAAACCCAGCATTTTTTACAGTGTTGTTCTGATAAATCAACATTACTTGATTATTTTAAATACATCTAAAGAAAATTAATCAACTTAATTAATTTAGGAGTGTTAAACATTAGGTCAATTTGACATGATACTAACAAGTTAATCAACCCTGATATTAGATATTAGATTATAAGATAAAAGAAATAAATCTTAAGAGTTATTTTTAATTGTATAAGACAAACTCAAAAACTGCAGAAATCCCAGGGTGCAAACTCCTTCACAATGACCTTTTTACTTCTGGAAATAGTACACAAAGCGGTATTCAGTCTATAGTCCTGCAGGAACAGGACTGAGTGCTGTTTAAAAGTGATGAAGCACTGAAACAGATCACTGCACACTCGAGCGGTTAACAGTGAAAGCAGACTGGGCTTGTGCTGGTGTTTGTTTAAGGGCCAGTGATTGAGTCTAGTCAAGCATATATGGCTGTATGAGGGCCTTCAGCACTTTCAGATGACGGGGTTCCAGTATTGTCCCGCCTGAGGGGCAGACCAGGGCTTATAAGACAACACTACAACTCCCCCTAACCTTGCCATGGCCTGTCCCAACAGCCCCGCACAGGCCTCAGGACAGTCATTCAACAAAAGAGACAAAAAAAAAAAAAACACACACAAACACACACACACACAGTTTAATTAGGCAGTTTGCAAATATTCCTGCCACTAAAGGAATTCCTGTCTGGCTCAAGAGGAACCAAATTCCTTTGCTTTCTGGAAGGATCTATGTTTACATCCACCTATTTTAATGCACAGTTTAGATATGCACATAGAAAACTGATACACAAAATAAGATATTTTGAAGAAAGCTGCAAACACTGATTCCTGATAATTAGAGGTTTTTAGACTTTTCAGAATATATTTTGTGTTCATCAGAAGAAAAAAAAACTCTTTAAACCAGATAATTTATGCTTGAAAATCAAAATCAAGCTTCAGAGGTCACATTATTATTATTATTATTATTATTCGTTCATTTCTTTTCGGCTTAGTTCCTTTATTAATCTGGGGTCGCCACAGCGGAATGAACCGACAACTTATCCAGCATATGTTTAACACATCCATACACATTCATTCACACATACACTTTGGACAATTTAGCTTACCCAATCCACTACACCACGTTTTTTGGACTTGTGGGGGAAACCGGAGCACCCTGGAGGAAACCCACGCCAACATGGGGAGAACATGCAAACTCCACACAGAAATGCCAACTGACCCTGCCGGGTCTCGAACCAGCAACCTTCTTGCTGTGAGGCGTTTGTATTACCCACTGCGCCACCGTGCTGCCATTATTGTTATGATTTATTTATTTATAATTTATTATTATTATTATTATTATTATTATTATTATTATTATTATTATTATTATTATCATCATCATCTAGGGACAGCAGGTGGAAAATAGCTACCTTGCTAAAACCTGGCACAACTCATCTTTTCTTTTCAAGGTTAATGTAATTTTGTGCATGCCCCTGTTAAATAATACATATTTTTATTGTACGGAATATTAAGAGCTGCTTTAACTGATTTAAGTGCCGGAAAAAATATTTAAAAGAACTTGAGACTGAAAATTGTCATTTTAAAAAGATAAATGGAGAAAAAAAAAGTCCAAAGTGACATTTGCTGTTTGGTACCTATTTCTTTAAAATGAGCAGAAACAAAACACTTCTTGATGTCTTTTAGGGGACAGATTAATAATTCTTCTTTAATCTTCAATCAACCTAAATTTGCAAAAACTATTAAGTTAACTTAATTCCTTCATGTTTAAGTGTGAAACCCAGCATTTTTTACAGCAAAAGTTGAATTCTAAAAGTTCAAATTAGAATCAAATTAACTTTGTAACTTGCATTTATTTGTTTGTTCATTCATTCATTCATTCATTCATTCATTCATTCATTCATTCATTCATTCCACAACACATTGACAGTGTACATTAAACGACATTTTTCAAAAAAATTGATCTAAATTAGCACAAAGACTAGTTTTCATTGGTAGTTTCTTTGTAAATCTATTAAATGAAAATTAGACTCAACGTCAAGTTAACATTTGATTTAAAACTAAACTATACAATCAGAAATAAAGGAACAAAGTCTGTCACCTTTTCAAAAGGAACACTTTTGTATCATACAGGTGGACATAAGGACCTTTAGGGTACACTTTTGTAATTGTAAGGTTCACTTTTGTACCTTTAAGGTACAAACTTTTAGGCGTTAATATACAGTTGAAGTTAGAATTATTATCCCTCCTGACTTATTAGCCCCTCTCTCTCTCTCTCTCTCTCTCTCTCTCTCTCTCTCTCTCTCTCTATATATATATATATATATTTTTTTTTTTTTTTTTAATAACTTATTTCTAATAACTGATTTTGTTTCTCTTTGACATGACAGTACAAGTTATTTGACTAGATATTTTTCAAGACACTAGAATTTAGCCTTAAAGTGACATTTAAAGGCTTAACTAGGATAATAAAGCAAGTCAGGTTAAAAAAGCAAGTTATTGTATAACGATGGTTTGTTCTATAGACAATCTAAAAAATATATTGCTTAAGGTGGCTAATAACATTGACTATAAAATGGTTTTAAAATCATTAAAAACATTTTTTTCCAGCTGAAATAAAACAAATAAGACTTTCTCCAGAAGAAAAAATATTATAGGAAATACTGTGAAAAATTCCTTGCTCTGATACACATAATTTGGGAAACATTTGAAAAAGAAAGCGAAATTAACAGAAGGGCTATTAATATTAAAATTTTGACTTCAACTGTACCTTTCAGAAACTGCTAGGGAAAAAAACTCCCTAGTGACAGAGTTTGTACATTTATTTCTGAGAGTGTATAAAGCTGATTTACAAAACTTACTAAAACAAGTAAACATAAAAACCTGCTTTCATGACTTTTTGATGCCATCATGTGTTTTCGATACATTTCCTGAAGCAATCCTACAGGGTTTGCCTGCGTTACTGCTGTTTACACAAGAGTAGAGTCGAGGTGTTACATTAAACTCCAGCTGACTTACAGCGCAATGCTAAGATTGACTTAACCTAAACACACACAGCAGACTCACGCACGTGAACACACACACACACACACATACACACACACACACACACACACACACACACACACACACACACACACACACACACACACACAGTACACCCTGCAGATACACTCAAACACTCGTGGCACAGTGGTGTGTGATGGATATACAGCATGTGCTTTCCATCCGCTTGCTCTCGATGCTTGAGTGAGGGTGAAGAGGCCTATGGGATTGCTCAAATTGAATGTTTAATGGAGACAAAGTGTTTACGGAGTACTTGGTTAGCGATGATATTGGGAAAGAGAGGGTTTTCTCTGCACTTTTATGCTTTATAGGTCTCAGTGAACAAAAAAAAAAAAAAGAAAAAATGTTTCAGTGACACTAGTTATGTGTATGTGCGTGTGTGGATTCTGGAAAACCGCCGCAGGGCAACCAGACTCGAAAAATCAGCAACGGAAAAGCAAAAAGTGTGTCTAAATCTCACAGTTTTAAAGAATGAGGAAAAAGAAACGCAGCACTCCAGATGCTGTCATCACGAACACATCGAGAAAAACATTCCTAGACAATAACAGGTGCTGAAGAATCTGCAGGAACACAAACCAATGAGTGACAAGATCATATCTCTGCTCATAAAAGCCACACAATAAACCAATACAGAAATAAATAAACCTGCTAAATATCATGTAGGCTTAATCTACAGTAGGCCAATTTTTTCAATATATACACTTTTAGATTGTTTTGTTTGTGATATTTACATGATATCAACTTTTGTTATTATTATTATTACTGTGCTTGTGTTTACATTTAGTCATACAGCAGATGCTTTTGTCCAAAGCGACTTACAATTGAGGAGGCATTCAGTGATTCAACAAGAAGAGACAATACAAATGCAATCCCACGGCAATTCGTAACTTTTTGATTTAGTGGCTAATTGGTATGAATTCAGACAATCTAATTTGTAAAATTTAGTACGATTTGCTCATCACCCAATGGCGGTTGGGGTTAGGGGTGGGGTTGGGTGCCACGCCTCCTTTTTAAAATCTTACATTTTTGTACAACTGAACTCTAAACTGACAAAACGTAAAATACTTTTGTGTCCTCACGAGATCAGGCTGGCAATACACACAAGAAGTGCTAATTATACAAATGAACTGTTGGCACTCCAGAGAATTAAGTGCTGGAGTTAGGAGGGAGGACTAATTATTATTTAAATAGAGAGAAAAGTGTTTCTACAGGTGGTTTGTCAAGCCCACTCACGAGTATGAGGCACACTTTATAAATGCACAGTGTTTATTTTTAGAGATAAGGACTGATTTTAAGAAAGTCTCTGGTGCAAATGTGGTGCAAGTGTCGGTGAAAGAGTGTGTTTCTACAGGTGGTTTGTCAAGCCCACTCACCTGTATGTGGCACACCTCATAAATACACAGTGTTCATTTTTAGAGATAAGGACTGATTTTAAGAAAGTCTCTGGTGCAAATGTTGGTTAAAGTGTCAGGGAGATTAAAAGAATGTGTTTCTACAGGTGGTTTGTCAAGCCCACATCTAAATGAGGCACACAATTTATAAATACACAAAGTTTTTTTTTTAGATGTGAAATTTCTGCTATGAAACTGTGTGCGCAGGCTGACAGGTTCACCTTATCTGCTCCTGCATCATTAACTACATGCTGTCAACTCGGCAGCCAACGAGCTTGTCCTCATCAGTTTAAATGCTATGCATTAATTTATGCGGTTAAGCTGCGGCGTGTTATCTGAGACCCTCCTCCACCCCAGCTCCACCTGTGTTTAGATCTGCTACGAGGGTTACATATATATTATGTTTGCAGCCGCAGCATGTTATATTCTCAGATGGCATGTCTGTGTATATACTGGCAGTCGCAGATCTCTGTGTTATGCTCTGCCATTATAATCAAAGCAGCAGCTGCGTAGCAGATCTACTCCGCAAAGACCAAACACATCTACATTGCCATATACATATTCATTACCATACTAAATCCTGAGAGTATACATGACAGAAATAGAGTGATTGTAAGAAAGTGGTGCATGTGCCGGTTAAAGTGTCAGAGAGATAAAAGAGTGTTTTTCAATACAAGTGGTTTATAAAGCCCACTCACCCATGTGAGGGACACTCAGAATTGCATGTTTTGTGGCCCAAATTATAAGTGCAACACATTTCAGATATGAAAGCCTCACTCATGCTTATCAGCACTTGACATTCTCCAGATTATCTTTATGGTCATCTATAAATAAATAAGTAAATGAAGACTGAAAACCGAACTGTAGGAAGTCTTTATTGTTGCATCTCTAATTCATACAGCAGATCATTTGAAGAAGTGAAATGTTAATGCATGTTTCTGTGATTTAACACTTATCAGGCAGCTCTAAAGTGTTACGGTAACATATCACATGATTATAGAGGATCAGATTCCACTCATTCTCATCCGCGCACCAGCAGTTAGCACGTCTGCATGTGTAAACAACAGACACGCATGACATCCAGCAGCAAGTATGTCAAGCGTTTACCTCATACTGATGACTACAGTCCGCCTTCATAATTCATACTTTTATCCATTTCTCGATGAATATTAATTATATTCAAGAATATTAACACATTTATTATAATTATTATTTATTACTTTATTTATTAATAATTATATTATATATATATTATACTTTTTATTCTGTAGCCAATTAGAAAGAGATCTAAAGAAGGTTTATAATAATGACTTAAGCAGTCTTTGTCTATTTTAACTATATATATATATATATATATATATATATATATATATATATATATATATATATATATATATATATATATATATATATATATATATATATATACTGTATATATGTTCCTATTCCCACTAATCTAAAATAAATAGGACTTACTCTACAAGAACAATATAACAGAACATACTGTAAAACAAATGCCCTGTCGACAATAATTCCTCACATATACAGTAACATCCCATAGAAAGTCTTCGTTTAAAGGGGAATGGGTGTTTTTCAGAGAAATCTGCATTTGCGTTTGCCGCTGTGTGTGTGTTGCTGTAGTTGTAGAGCTGCAGGTTTGTGTTTGAGATGTGCCTTTTCAAAACCCACAGTGGCTGCATGTACATAATCTACTGTTTGCAGAAGCGATGGCTATCAGAAACAGCAGTTTTAGCACACTCGCTGAACGTGTGAATGACAGAACAGGTCCATTCACTTTAAACCAATGTCACGGGGGTACTGAGGAATTTAACACACACACACACTTACACGCACGCAGACATTGTTGACACAATCTACACTGTAAAAAAGCGCTACAGGAATAAAGATAACTTTGAACATATGGATTATAAGGACTCTTTGTAGGCGTGATGTATTTTATACAATGTTGTCAACCGATTAATCGCATCCGAAATATAAGTGTTTACAGTGTGAGCATACTCACTGTGTGTAAATATTGTGTGCATATAAATCTAAAATACTAAACAAAAATATTGGCATACAGTTGAGGTCAGAATTATTAGCCCCCCTTTGATTTTTTTTTTCTTAGAGAGCAAGGAAATTTTCACAGTGTGTCTGATAATATTTTTTCTTCTGGAGAAAGGCTTTTGTTGTATTTCGGCAACAATAAAAGCAATTTAAAAATTTTTTAAAAAGGTTTTAAGGACAAAATTATTAGCCTCTTTAAGCTAATTTTGCTTTCGATTCTACAGAACAAACCATCATTATACAATAACTTGCCTAATTACCCTAACCTGCCTAGTTAACCTAATTAACCTAGTTAAGCCTTTAAATGTCACTTATAGAAGTGTCTTGAAATATATCTAGTCAAATATTATTTACTGTCATCATGACAAAGATAAAATAAATCAGTTATTAGAGATGAGTTATTAAAACTATTATGTTTAGAAATGTCCATCAAACAGAAATTGGTAAAACAAAATAAACAGGGCAGCTAATAATTCAGGCGGGCTAATAATTCTGACACACACACATATATATTCAGGGTTACTGCCGTTCACCCTGTGCTCGTCTGTGTTTGTTTCTGCTTCATCTCTCACACACATTCAGGCGAGACACAGCAGGTAAAGACATGTTTCTTCATGCACATGTTTCAGTTCTGAGATTTTGGGCTTATTCCTGAAGAGTTTATTCAAAAGAACATGTAAAGAGAACATCTGAAACACATGTTAAAGTGTTTCTTTTGATTCACTTTATCAGTGTTTGTTTGTAAAAGCTTTTTTTTTTTTTGCAAAAAAAATTTGTCCCATGCATCTGCTCTTCTAATTTTCGTCTGTCCCACTGCAGTATTTTCAGAACTAATGACACAAAAATTTTGAAACTTTATCATTGAGATTTTGTTTTGTGCACCATAAGTCAGTTTATTTGTCATTATTTAAATCATTTGGACATTTTGCCCTCATAATTTTAGCTATTACTAACTTTAAGCTGACATTTCATTTGATGATTTCAACTTTATGTTCAATGGTTTTCAAAATAACTTAATTTGTCTTCATTCATTCATTCATTCATTCATTCATTCATTCATTCATTCATTCATTCATTCATTCATTCATTCATTCATTCATTCAGCCATCTATTCAGCCATCATCCAGTCATTCATTCATTCTTTCAATAATCCATTCATTCATTCATTCATCCATCCATCCATTCATTCATTCATTCATTTATTCATCCATACATCCATCATCCAGTCATTCATTCGTTCTTTCATTCATTCATTCATTCATTCATTAGTTCGTTCGTTCATTCGTTCGACTGACTCAAGTCATTTTACCCCAAAATGATGAGTTGTTGTCAACATATTTATTTTTTTTCAATTATTCGTATGACATCTATTCTCATTCACTTTATTGTCATTATTTATATAATTTAGACCTTTTTTCTCTCTTAATTTTAGCTAATACTGACATTTAGCTCATTTGCATTTGTTGATTTCACTTTTTTATGTCAAAAGTGTGACATAGGTTTAACATTTCGTCCAAATTTGACTAATTATATTTATTTAAAATTCATTTGACTCACTCAAGATATTTTACCTCAAAATAATGTCTTATTGTCAATGATATTTGTATGTTTTACTATTTGTATTGAAAAAGAAGCAAGTGTTTGCACTTTTGTTAAATCCTGAATGGTTGTGTTGCTCAGTTGTCTTGGTTCTGAATGTCTTCCGGTCACTTTAGTGCTTTAAATCCCTATCAAGACAACAAAATGGCTTTGTTGACAAACTAGCAAGTGATGAGCACTTCAAAGGCATCCAGAGCTCAGCATTGTGCTGTGCAACCCGAGTCTGTCTGAAATCTGCTGTGTGTGTGTGTGTCTGTCAGCGAGTGACCTTTGATGACCTCTGAACCCAGCCAATCATCTCCGATCTCAGTGCTATCTAGTAAACATCTGGCCTCAGTGGCACTGGTGCTAATTCTTCAATGCTAATTCATTCATTCACAATCAGCTTAGTCCCTTGTTTATTAGTGGTTGCAACAGCGGAATGAACCGGCAACTATTGCAATATATGTCTTAAACAGGAAATGCCCATCCAGCTGGGGAAACACCCATACATCCTCTCATTCACACACGCACAATTATACACTACGGCCAATTTACCTCATCCAATTCACCTATAGCGCATGTGTTTGTACTGTGGGGGAAACCAAGGCACCTGGAGGAAACCCACACCAACACAGGGAGAACATGCAAACTCCAAACTCCAACTGGCTCAGCTGGGACTCAAACCAGAGACCTTCTTCTCGTGTTGCGACAGTGCTAACCACTGCGTCACCCTGATGCTAATTCTTTGCATTTATAAAAGTGTTTCGCTCTTAGACTGTTGGCCAAGACACTGCAGAGAAACACTGACCTCAAATCAGCCAGTCGCAGAGCAGTCTGTGTGTGTGTGTTTGTGTTTGATGATTATCAGCACCACCGGCACAGATCTAGAGGATCAGATTCACTATACCACAAACCCTCGCTATTATGACAAAGCAGAATGAAGCCTTTATGTGTTGGCTAATGATCCCTGTCTGAGTGATTAAAGCTAGAAACAGGCCAAACTAATGCTCACGTTCATTTGTTTGACATTATTGCAATAATAATGTAATTTTACTGCAATTGTTGACTTCAAATATTTGATTGAATTACTTACAGATTATTGTTTGAATTAAATGTAATACTTTATTTATTTTAACTTAGTTTTAATACAAATTTTATCCTATTACCATATAATTAGAATATTTTTCAACATATGACTTATTTGAATACAATTTGGGTCCATGCAAATTAAACTTATTCTAAATGTAATATATTAAAATATTTTTTAATTGTTTTTGTAAAACTGTTAATGAGCCACATGTACTAGTACAAGATTATATATATGAAAATTAATATGGATATTTAACTTGTGTATATAGTCAGTATTTAATTTGAATATTTATTGATAATTTTTTTATATCTATTCTTCAAACTTCTTCCAACTAACCTTAATTTCCTTAAATTATTTTATTATTTACATACATTTTTGATAGGAGGATATTTTATGTATTTAAAATGTATGACATTAAATAATAGATTTAAATATTAGTTTATTTTTGTTCAATTTTAAATGAGTTAAATGTATTAGAATAATCTAATCATTGATGAATGTTTAATTTGTATATTCATAAAAATTAAATATTTTTTAATGACAATACTTTAATATTTCCTAACATTTTTAAAAAACAACAAATCACAAAATACAAAAAATATATAAATAAATAAATTAATTAAATAAATAATTATTTATTTAAGTAAAATAAAAATACAAATTTAAATAAATAAATAAATAAATAATTTTTTTTTTAAATATTTAAAATAATTCAAATTTCACAGGAGGGCCAAAAAGTTTGGCTTCTTGTATATAATTTAGCTTGATTCGATATTTGTATTAAAACAGAAGCGTGTTTGCACTTTTGCTGAATCTTGAATGGTTGTGCTGCTCAGATTTCATGGTTCTGAATGTTTTATAGTATTTTAAAAAAATTTTTTTGGAAAATCTTAAATTAAATAAATGTATTTGAAAAATCTAATTATTTATGGTTATTTAATTTGTATGTTCATTTAAAGTTTAATTAGTTTTTTTATGACAATATGTTAAAATTTCCTAACTTTTATTTTTACCGCAAAGTATAATTTACAACAGCAGTGTCCAAAGTGCGATTCACGAGACAATAATTGGAAAAAATTGGAAAACAAATGATAATTTCACATGGCGGCAAATCTTTTAGACTTCAACTGTATCGCAGAAAGTGAGCGAGAGTTTACCACAGTAAACTTGAAAAATAGTGAGGCTTCTTTGTCATCTCTACAGCACAAAAGTCCCCACTTAACTCAAGTATTACACACTCTTTAACAATCGAAAAAAACAAGGCATCAGGTTTAGCAGGTATGGTGACATATCACACACTGAAACTCTTCCGAAACCGTCATGTGTGTACACACGCACACACACAGACAGACTTGCTTCTGCATGAAGATCTGTGTGTGTTTGTACTCTGACATTTCCCTCCTGCTGTCAGGAATCTGTGTTTTATGGTGCTGCACTGTCAGTGTGAGCGATGGACTGGTGCATTGTGGGTAACAGCTGTGCACAGGTCAGGCGGCTAAAAGGAAGTCTTCCTTTTCTATGTTTACTTTGGTTAATAAAATAGAAATATTTTAATTATTAACACCAACATTATTTAGTTATTAAAATTATTAATGGTTTAGTAAAATGTTTTTTCTTTTTTTAAATATATCCCACGAGCTATGTGCATTTAAAAATATATTGTTAATAGTTTGTAATGCAATAAATTGTTTTAATTCATAAGTTTTAAATAGTTATAATGTTTAGTTTTAGTTTAAATTAGTTTATTTTAATAAATTTTTTATTTAATTCCGAGTTTGGTTAATTCAATTGTTTGATTTGTTTTGTCGCTATTTGAAAAGAAAAAGACAGTTCATTATAAAAAAAAGAAATAAACAAATAAACAAACAAATAAAAAAATGAAAAACTGCTTAAATTATAGCAAAACTAAAATAAATAAGAAAACATTTATTAAATTACCCGCCTTAAAGGGGGGTAATAATGAAATAAAAAATAATAAAAACTTCTTTAACTCATGACAAACTAAACTAAATAAGAAAATAATATAATAAATTACCATTCTTAATAATGAAAATAAATAAAAAACAGATTTATTGCAGCAAATCTAAAGAAATAATAATAAAAATATATATATATATATAATAGGAACTACTATGAAAATATCCTTGCTCTCTTAAAAAAACGCTTATAAAACTGTAATTATTTCACAAATATGTTCTAAGATGGCTAATATGTTTGCCTTCAACTGCATTAAAATATGATTAGCAACTATTCTAATGCTTATTTAATTTTCTTTTCAAATAATTCCCAAGTGCTGTTTATTAGAGATATTATTATTATTATTATTTGTTATTATTATTAATATTACTAGTATTATTCTTATTATTAGTAGTAGTAGTAGTATTAATAATAATAATAATAATATTAATAATAATAATACTAATACCAATAATAATAACAAGCGTAAAAATTATTATTTTAAAATACCATTCTTAATAATGAAAATAAATAAAAACAGCTTTTATTCCAGCAAATCAAAAGAGATAAAAATAAAAAAATAAAATAGGAAATACTGTGAAAATGTCCTTTGCTCTTTTAAACAACACTTATATATATATATCTGACAAATAATGACAATTTTATAGGACAGCTAATAGGTTTTCCTTCAACTGCATATATAATATATATTAGCAACTATTCTGATGCTGAGCAGCTATTTGAGCCTGTGGCATGTGTAGCATTGAGTGGTCAGTTAGTCAGGATTAAAGCTGAGCTTCTGGTCTTACACGTACAGTACACACACACAGACTGGGTCTTGTTTCGCTCAGTCCCGCTTGAGTGTGTTTCTGCACATAAGCTCTGTTGACGGGGCCTGCTGGAGCTCTAATTGTTTTGGCTCCTGGCATTCGCTCATCATTTCTTTCTCTCTCTCTTTTTACCTCACACTTGTTTTCTTTGCTTTCAGATTATGAAGAAACAAATGTAACACAATACTTTTCTCTTCCCGGCAACTTTGCTTTTGTGCTTTTTTTCCTGTAAAACGCCTCAAGCAATAACGTCCTTATCAACAGCTGTCTTATTTAAATCAACACATTTTCAATAGCAAATGCATGTCTTTGAATTAAATGGTCCCGTGTGGGGGGTATGCAAAGCGCCAGCTGCCTCAATAACACACTGACGGAGAAAAGAGACACACATTATGGTATATTATTAGACATTTTACTAAATGTTAGTGGTAACTCTGCAGCACTGTTGCCAACAACTACCCCTTTACACTAACTTACTTGTAAATGTGTTTTACAGTAGCAGGGACTACTGTTTTTTCATTTAACAGTAAATTAGACTTACCGCAACTTCTTTTTATAGTAAAATGCCCTTTACAACATATTAATTTTACAGTATGACCAATTTTACAGCAATTTACCGCAAATGCCACTTTATAGTAACTTACTTGTAAATGTGTTTTACAGTAGCAGGGACTACTGTTTTTTCATTTAACAGTAAATTAGCCTTACCGCAACTTCTTTTTATAGTAAAATGCCCTTTACAACATATTAAGTTTACAGTATGACCAATTTTACAGCAATTTACCGCAAATGCCACTTTATAGTAACTTACTTGTAAATGTGTTTTACAGTAGCAGGGGCTACTGTTTTTTCATTTAACAGTAAATTAGACTTACCGCAACTTCTTTTTATAGTAAAATGCCCTTTACAACATATTAATTTTACAGTATGACCAATTTTACAGCAATTTACCGCAAATGCCACTTTATAGTAACTTACTTGTAAATGTGTTTTACAGTAGCAGGGGCTACTGTTTTTTCATTTAACAGTAAATTAGCCTTACCGCAACTTCTTTTTATAGTAAAATGCCCTTTACAACATATTAAGTTTACAGTATGACCAATTTTACAGCAATTTATCGCAAATGCCACTTTATAGTAACTTACTTGTAAATGTGTTTTACAGTAGCAGGTTTCTCCCACATTTTCATTTTACAGTAAATTAGCCTTACCACAACTACTTTTTATGGCAAAATGCCCTTTACAACATATATTTTTTTCACTTTATTTTTATACATTAAAACATTTTACAGAAAAGAACATTCAGTGACAGCAGAATGTTTTTTGTTTTAAAAAATACAAAAAAGTAACCCTAGATGTAAATAAAAAAATGTACAAAAAAAACAAAACAAAAAACACACACGTTAATTTCAGTTTCAATGGAGCTGTATATACTATGTCCTGTTCAGATATAAAGTAACAGGTGCCCATCTTTGCATCTTTGTTTAAAAATATCCACTTTCAATTGTAGTTGAGCAGTCATATATTCTATTCTATATATAGATTAAAGTTTATCTATCCACTGTACTATTGTTGGAGGGTGTGGCTTCATCCAGTTTATTGTTATAGTCTTTCTTGCACTTAGTAAAAGTAGTGTATACACACACAACTGCCCATTTACAGTAAGTTTCCAGTAAATGTGTTTCACAAAAGCAGGGACCTACCGCATTTTAATTTTACAGTAAAACAGCCTCACTGCAACTTCATTTTATGGTAAAATGCCCTGTACAACAATTTTACATTGTCAAATTTTAGAGCAATTTATCTCAAATGCCCCACTACAGTAAGTTTGCTGTAAATGTGTTTTACAGTGACAGGGCCCTACTGTTTTTTCATTTTACAATAATAAAGCCTTGCCGCAAATCCTTTTTTTGGTATTTACAACATATTAATTTTACTTTATGACAATTTTTTACAGCAATTTACAACAACGGCCCCTTTATAGTAATTTACCTGTAAATGTGTTTTACAGTAGCAGGACCCTACCGCATTTTCATTTAACAGTAAAATAGCATTTTTCGTATTTTCTTCTTATGGTTAAATGCCCTTTACAACATAATAATTTTACAGTATTACATTTTTTACAGTACTTTTAATGTCATTTATTTACATTTTACACTAGCAGTGCATACCCCTTATTTTTAGTATTTACTAGTGATTTTAATACCTTCCAAACAAGTGAAGATCCCAGTTTCCATTTAGTTTTTGTCTATAGTAGCAGTATTTGCCTACAGTAGAATACAAGAAATTCCTAATTTGCAGTAAGTTATTGTAAAAAAAAAAAAAAAAGATAGATAGACCCAGAAGTCAGCGCAGATTATAGTATTGAACTTTAAAAAATATATGTGGTATTTTACTGGGTGTTTTTGCAGTAAGAAACTGTAAAACGCATAACATTACGCCTACTTTTTCACTCAATCCTAGTGTGCACTAATCCTTGTGCCCTACAGACGGTATCCTCTGATCTTATCAAGCAGGGCTTCTCTAAAGTTCAGGAAGGCTGGACAGAGGTTTTACATGATCCCTGTTCACCTTTCTGGGGTCCGGCAGGTGTGTGTTGACATGTGAAACACTACGCCGCAGTCTGAGGGCTTTGTCTAGACCCAGGGAGGGAGGGAAGTGGACTTAGCCCTTAGACTACAGATCTGCCACAGAAGGACTCTTTCTTCCCTTAGCCCTTGTTTTTCTTTCTTGTTTCTTTTATCCACTTCCCCTTCAAATCTAAAAACACCACCCTAATGTCCGGCTGGCTTATCTTTCCGTCTTTCCCTGCATAGTTTACGCCTTATTTTCATCTTTTAACCTCTCTCTCTCTCTCTCTTTTTGTAGTGAATTAGTCATCTTCTCCAGCGCTAGGACTTTTCAGGACCCCATTGTGAAAAATCTCCTCACTGATCTGAGGTTTTGTTCATCAACAATGCAGGATAGCTAAAAAGTCTTAACTATATTCCAGAACTTAAAATCATACCCTCTGAAAGTCGGCATGAAACGAAAGTATTTAGGAAATATTGGTTTGTGAGACCAGCAGAGGGCAATCAACCTGCGGTCTGTGTGAGTCCTAATGCCCCAGAATAGTGAAGGAACTCAATACTGCTCAGTGAGCATCGTCTATTGGATGAGACATTAAACCGAGGTTATGACTCTGTGGTTGTTAAAAATCTCAGGATGTCCTTCGGAAAAAAAAAGTAGGGGTTTAATCCCAACATCCTGATCAAATTTGCCCACTGGCCATCATCTGTCTCCTCACCACCAATCAGCAGGTGTGTGGTGTGCTGTCTGCCGCAAGATGACTGCACACTGGAATTATTATTATTATTATAATTCCATGTTAATAAAAATAAAGAAAAGCAATTTTCGGGTGACCGAAGGATATACAGTGTTTGATTAAAGATTCTGAGGGCAAATATGTATAATTTTTAATAAGCACTACTATATAGATATATAAATAAGAAATGTACAGTTTGATTTCTTTCTGCATTCAGCTAAACACTCTGCATTTAGCTGGCTCACCTCTGATATCGGGCGAATTCAATTGAGGACATTCCCACGGTACACTGGGAGCCAAACACCATAGGACAGCAATGACCCATGACCCTCTCATAATTAACTGCCCATAAACCACTGCGCTCCACCTGTTATCGGGTTATCTGGAAGGTCTACGTCTTTTTTTTCCATCACCGCCTCTAGTAAAACAACTAATCAGGTCTCAGGGACTGTAAAGCGTCACGCATCATTGAATGGTGCATGCATTACTCTTTCATTCACCCTTGTTGATTCCAAGAGCATAGATCATAGCGCTCAGTACAAGAACAACAGGTATATGGTGTCAAAACACGTCAGAGAGACTAAAGCCAACACACGAGAATCAATATCAGAGCCCAAACATAACAAAACACTGGCCTTTTGAACTGTAAGTAATCTTCTTTCCAAGTGCCGGCATTTCAAACACATTTTTCCACTTTTGTGCTGAGCAAAAGTTTTATTAAATAGGAGAAAAACACAGGCAGACCAAACAGCGCACATGCAATAAGCAGAAGATTAGTTTCAGACAACTATGCGTGTGCTTGGCAGCAGGCCAGCCTTTTTTTCCACTTTATTTGCACAGAGTGCAACTAAAGCCACTGTCAAAAGACAGACACTTGCATCACAGCCAGCAAGTCAATGGGACGGAGCAAGAGGAATGTCTAAACCTGCTCCACTGCTTTTTAGACATAGAGGGAAAAACAAGACAGGCCAATCATATATCTCTAGCTCTCTCTCTCTCTCTCTCTCTCTCTCTCTCTTAGGATGACTGTCCTCGATTGAACTTAAAAAAAATCAAATGTGTTGCTGATGCTGATGAGAGTACCGTTTTTGAAACATACAAACTGGTTTGGAGCTTTGTCATAGACTATAAAGGAACAATTCCTTTCAAAACCGGAGCTGCTGAGTTCTTAACCAGTTGGATTTTATCGAGAAGATTAGAGGGATGCTCAGTGAGAACACTGTTACAGTAGTCAATGCTGGAGGTGAACAGAGCATGAATTAGTATTGCGGTATTATTATTAGAGTTGGGAAAAGAACGAAGACGACTAATAGTACACATATGGGAAATGCAGTACACATTATATTTTTGATATGTCCTTCAAAAAAGAAAGGTTGCTATCTATAATAACACCCAAACTCCTGACCTTCTGAGTAGGACACATTGTATTGTCGTCAATGTCTACAGCAAGACAATCGGTTTTAGCCAGAATAGATTTAGTGTCAATAAGCAAGACTTTTTAAGCTTTGTCATTAGTGAGACCCAGTTTTTAAAATGAGCACGGTGTCATCAGCATAGCACTGAAATTGGATGCCAAATTTCCTGATAATACAGACAAAAGGTAGTAGATTTATTATTAATAGGAGTGGGCCCAGCATTAAACCCTGTGGAACACCAGTAGTGACTGTGATCTTGTCCAGTAGTGACTACAATCTTGTCCAGCAGTGACTGCGATCTTGTCCAGTAGTGACTATGATCTTGTCCAGTAGTGACTGCGATCTTGTCCAGTAGTGACTGCGATCTTGTCCAGTAGTGACTGCGATCTTGTCTAGTAGTGCATGCAAACTTGTACAAATGTACACTTTTGTACACTTTGTCACCTCAAAGAGCCAACACTGACTTTGATTTGCTGTCAGCAAGAATGCACCTTGCAATAAAAAGTCTTTACAAAGTTACATTGAACTTTCTGTCAGCCAACACGGAACAAAATAGACTAGATTTCAAGATGTTTTCTAAATAACGGGATCACCAGTAGGGCACCAAGAGTGATGCTTCAATAATGCAGCAGGAGGGAACATAATAATTCCTCTATCTCTCTGTGCTGTCCAATAAAACCGAGTGAGAGAATTTCACCTCAGCGTGAACCTCTGTCAAGAAACCCCCCACTCTGTCCCAAAGAGAAACAGAAGGAGGAAAATCGTAAGGGAGAACGAAATGTCTCCACCCCTCCTTTCAAGGCCAGATACTACAGCGACTGATCTCACAGCAAATGATAAACTGTTTCCCCTGCTCACTTCAGTCTCTCAGCTTCATATCCCTTCATCTTTCTTGTTCCTGCTTTCCTCCCTGACTCTCACGTTCCTCCCTAAAGGTGTCTGAGCTCATCCTATGAGCTCTGTGTCTGGTGCTCAAGGTCAAATCTTTGTCAAAACTTGATATAGACTAACATCGCAAACAGTAACATCCAGATATACTCTGCATCTCCATCCAAGATTGTTTGTCAGTGGAATGGCACACATATCAAAGGGAGGGCAATGTCAACTATTGCACTTATATAACATCCAATCATTCCTGAAAGAGTAGAGTAGAATGCCTGAGAAATGATGCCTGTTGCCAGCAATTCGGAATTTTAAATGTTTTGTTAAGAATAAGAAGGTCAACATCACACAGTGTAAGGTTTCAGCAGGCCTGTATGTCACTGCTACAACCTATTGTTTGAGTACAACAGCGTCAAAAGACCTTGCCTTTGATCATCCGTTAAAAGCACTTGGTTTAAAACAACCCACATAAAAAGACTGACCTCAGACTTTGGAAAGCAGAGAAACAAAAACCATGGCATGTATTCCTGTATGCCTTGAATTTGCTAAGAAGTAATGAGAAATAAGTAAAGAACTTCAATCACTCAATGCAAACTGTGTGCAAATGACCTGTAAACTTAAGTCAATGATTCATGTCATTCCTAAACTTGTATCTAGACAGGTTTATGTTGTAATAAGTCTAAAGATACAGTGTGCATATGTTTACTTGTTTTTCTTGCTTCATTACAGGCCTGAAGGGGTGAATGTATGCAGCACCATGAAGCTCTTCCTTCCTGTACTGCTGCCCCTCCTCTTCTACCAACTCGTACCATCTCCAGTATTGGCTGACACCTGTCCAGACAACTGTACCTGCCAAGTTCAAGACTCTATATTCTGCTTTAGCCGCAAAGACACAAAAATGCCCAGCGAAGTACCCACAACAGTTAAGAATCTATATGTGTTCAAGAATGGCATTGAGTCACTATCTCAAGAGGATTTTGTTCATTTGGGCAGCTTGGAAATGCTGGATCTAAGTCAGAATCAGTTGACCGAACTGCCAGATCATGTGTTTGAACCTTTGTCTTCTCTCAACAACCTGGATCTTTCAGCTAACCAGATCGTCCACATTTCCAAGTACAGCTTTGCGGGACTGGAACTTCTGGAAAGATTATATCTCTACAGCAACCTCATAGAGAGCATCCATCCTGCAGCTTTTGATGGACTACATGAGTTGCTGGAGCTCAAGCTGCAAGGAAACAAACTGAAAATATTGCCTGCTCTGAAAATGCCCCACCTGCTTCTGCTAGACTTACGGTTCAACAGTATCCCCTCACCAGGTCCAAACGACCTGCAGACACCCAAGTTGGAATCACTCAAACTGGGAGGACTGGGGCTTAGCACTTTGAACGAGGAGCTCTTGGGAAGCTTTAAGAACCTCCATGAGCTTGACATCTCCAACAATCAGTTAACTGCCTTTCCAGTGGTATTGCGGGAAGCAAAGGGCTTGGTATCTCTCGTTTTGGCTGGGAATCCCATGGGACCTCTAAATTGGGAAGACTTTGAGAAACTCACAGAGCTTCATGAGCTGGATATCAGCAATCTAAGCTTGCAAGGCTTGCCGGAGACTTTAGCACAGCTCTTACCTCACCTAAAAAGACTGACTGTTGCAGAAAACCCTTTCAACTGTCTCTGTAATCTGGCTTGGTTTCCTAGTTGGCTGCGAACTAAGCAAATTCAGTTGGGCAGGACAGAAGAGACACGCTGCCATTTTCCTCCTCTAAATTCTGGGAAGGTGCTGGAAAGACTGGGCCACAGAGAATTTGGATGTCCGATTACCACAACTATTACAACTCGCATGGTAAAAAGCACTGCCGTACCACCAGCTCCATTCACCAGTGTACCAAGTACAACTCATGCAATTCTCCCTCCTAAACCCAGCAATAACCCCTCAACTGATATTGACTATGACCCTGCACCTCCCACCCCCAGCACAAGTATTGACCCAGATCTGAGATCAACCTTCTGCCCATCCAATATCTGCCTAAACGGAGGAACATGTTGGCTGGACAATGAAGGACATGTGGAATGCATTTGCGTACCTGGAACATCAGGTACATATTGTGAAAAGGAGGAAGATCCACTACTATTCCCTACAGAAATCACTTCAGAACCTGAAATAATCGCAAAGAAGGTAACTAGCTCCTCAATACACCTAGACCTTCGTCGGTACATTGATATGCGCCCCAACATCCGAGGAGTTAAGTTAACTTACAGAAACCTTTCTGGACAAGATAAACGTCCGAAGCAACTGAGTGTCCCACACTATTATGATGAGTACATTCTGCGTGGACTTCAGCCAAACTCAACGTATTCTGTATGTGCCAGTCCACTGGGTGAAGCTGGGAATGTGAACAGAGTGTGCACAGAGGCCCAGACAGTCAGTCTGCAAATCCCTCCCACTGGAGCTCGACTGGAGGACCCGAAGCTCACTACGATGCTCATCCCTGCACTCGCCATCCTTCTTCTGCTAGTCCTAGTGGCTGTTGCTGTTGGCGTAGCATGCTACATGCACAAAAAGAAATCAAAGGGACACCTGGACTTAGAATGTGATCCATCACAGCTGGAGCTGGAGGGTCTGGACAATGGGGCCCTACCCCAGAAGAAAGAGATTATCGCCTGTCCGTCAACAGTGCAAAATGGTGGCTTGGACTACAGGGTGCCTCTCATGGAGGAGCATTGTACTGCGAACAACAACATGAACAGTTTGAAACCCTCATACTTCTGATGATTGCGAAAGGTTTGAGACTTACTTGCATGCTAAAGCATGAACAATACTGCCTTGCAAGGGTACCACAAAGGACAGCCACCAGCAACAGCTGCCTTTAGGTGATTCCTGGTGCTGTAAGGGCATTTCTGTCAAAATGACATCTTCCTTTGAGCCTCTTATAATCTGAAAGACTCTACATGCCAGACTTTCAACCAAAGATCTCTAAATGGCTACCCTTTATTAAAAGGACTTATGGCTGACTGAAAAAATGTAGGTGAAATTGTCAAGTGTAGCACCTGTGTGCAGCTCTGAGGAGCTCCACTAACTGTGAACCGAAAGCCCTGGATGTGAGTGGGCAATTGAAGATATTGAAAATATGAACTTTCTCAGCAACCTTGATGCTGTGTGTAACTGATATGTGTCGTTTCTTTGTTTGTCATTTTTTATCTGTAACTTTTTTTGGTAAATGCTTTTTGTACAAATATGTGACTGTTACCAAGGCGGCTGCTCTTCCCCTATATCTCGTGACTTAACAAAAGCAGACAAAACACCAGATTAAAAACTTTGAAGATTAAAATGTACTTGTGCCACTAAGTGAATCAAAGGCTTTAGTTTAGAAATGTCAGACAGTCTAAGCAGTTGAAAGTCAGTATCCAGACTTGAAACCAAATCCCTCCTCTATGTTTTAGCCCCTATAACCCCCAGAAAACGAGACAAAACTCAAGCTAAATGATCGAAAGGCAGATTACTAGACATTGTGTTCTGTTTTAAACACACATTAGTCTTGAAATATCAAATCAATGGGATCTTTTTTTTAAATTATTTATTTATATACCAAAAAAGGGCTGTCATAGATCACAGTTCAAGACTTGTGTGTCAATCCACACAATTAGTCTTTGCACTATTTACATTACTGGGTTTTCATCTGCAGTCGACACCATTTTGCCTTAAGACATGTTTATTTGTTCAAAAACACTAAAAGCATATGTTTGGATAGCTGTAAGCATGAAACACACCAAAGGAGAAAAACAGAAGTAAAAACGTACACACTCCAACTCTAACCAAAAGCCTCTCATTAGTGTAGTGACAAAACGAAAGAGCAACTGATATCTGTGAAACGTATTTAATCTGTAGATTCAAGACAGTTGATTGCAAATTGCCAAACGGAGACAGTGGGGAGCTGTGCTGATTCACCTCTGTGAGGAAACGTGTTACTATTTTAGCACTTGTTCTACAATCTGTCAAATGATGTTTCCTAAAAAAGATTTAAAAAATAATAGCTTGAAAACATATCTGCAACCTTTTTATTGAATCGTTGTTGTCATTTTTGGAATATCCTAACTGGAAAAAACAAACCTAAATCTCAAAGCAGTATGAAGTATTGAAAATATTTGTGAATATTTTTGATAAGATCTGCCTCTGATTTTCCCTGTTTTAATTAGGGAAGCTTTTTTTATATACAGTATGTTAAGTTTGTCTATATTGAAATGTGTGTATATGTATGATGTATGACTTTCGAAAATATGCAAATAAAAAAATTTATAAACCACTCTTTTTTTTTTAAGGGCACCTATTTAACCTCTTTTTAAGATTTAAGATAAGTCTTTTGTTTCTTCAGAATGTGTCTGTAAAGTTTCAGCTCAAAACACCCATCAGATTACAGCAACGTTATTCAGTTCAGAGAGTATTTGTTCCAGGGTTCAACACTAAGGATTTTTTCTACCGGCCCGATCGGGCCAGTTGTTCAGATTTTTACTTGCCCTGCCAAAATTTTCAGAGGACCCACCAAACAAAAGATGTTATTAGATATTTCTTAGCCACATGCAATATTTTAAATAATGTTTCAAAAGCCAAACATAATTAAGTTTGGGGTCCGTTTTTTTTCCCATGTTTTTTTAAAGGAAAATTATTCAGTTAATCAAGTTCATTAAATGTCAAAGTTTTTTTTATTGTTGAATATGTTTTACAATTTTAAATAACTTCTATCTTATTGTATGCAGTTTCAAATAAAATGATTACTTCAGACATTATTGCTTTTACTACTATTACCATTAATAATAATTATAACAATAACAATTAATATTAGAGTGATTTTTGAAGGATCATGTGATTCTGAAGACTGGAGTAATAAAGCTGAAAATTCATCTTTAAAATGACTTGAATAAATGATTAAATTAAATGATAAACTACTTTTGAACAGCTATTTTATAGTGCAATAACATTTCACAATTTTACAATTTGTACTTTATTTATGATGAAATAATTGCAGCCTTGGTGAGCAGGAGAAGCTTATTTTAAAACATTTAACAATTATACTGACCCCAAACTTTTGACCTGTTATGTATAGAATATTTTATAAGTAAAAATGTGCACTTTAATATTGACACCCTCAGACATCGTCACCAAATATAAATCAGAGAAGTCCGACTTACTCATACAGAGCCACATTTCAGTTGTCAAGTTTTGTAAAAATTGATCTATCGGTTGAATTAATCTATTAATGAAAAGTTGGCTATAGAATTATGCATTATAGGCTTGTATTGAGCTAAATAACAGATGAACCGAGCATAAATCAGATCATGAAGCAGATCAATGTTGATCTTTTCATCGAGTTGTCAGTGCACCAATGAAAAAATGTAAGTGCTGTGCAGAAATGATCTTGGGACGATTGATTTGATGCAGATCCGAGCGCGATTGCTGGATTCACATTTGCCAAATAAACGAGACAGATTTCGAAACAAATGTCTAGAGTATGTGTAAAAGCACCCCAAAATTATATTTATATACACTCTGTAGCTGCTTTTGTTGCCTGTGCCTTTAATGCTGGTTCTCCCCGCCCACCGTTCACCAGCACACCGTCAGTGTGCCTCAATCTTCGGCTACTTCAGATAAACAGCACAGTGACAGACATGAATGAAGCAGATCTTACGTAACGTTCGTGAGAAATACTACAGAAAGAATTTTACCAATGATTATTTGATGTATTTGTTGTGGAGTTTATTCAAGCCTTTCTGCAACGATGAGTCACACAATGTCGTTACCAAGTTTACACACACACACACAGAGACAAACACAGTGCACGCGTTTAACTTTGCACTGTTTTTGCATGCAAATGTGACAGGATACACGTTAATATCCACTGCTGTATGAACATCCTTTAAGCTAACGCACAAAATAAACCTGATTCAACGTTCACAAACAGGGATTAAAGCGTTTTCTTTTATAACTGTACTGAAGTTTTCTTTTATAATTGTACTGAGTTGCGGCTGTGGTGATCTAGTAAAGATGGTAAAATCGCTGTAATGCTGTAACGCTGTAACGTTTTAAAAACGTTTTACATTTTAAATTTGTAAAACTCACTCTTGATCACATTTGATAATAATTGATGATCACAGAGAGCCGAACAGATTGTTGCAGTTGCTTTGCGCACGTATTGTATTGTTGATATGGTTATATTACTCCAGAGATACATTAATATGCGTTAATGTTAATACGCAGCTGTCAATTAATTCGGTGGGTGGGGAAACCGCACTTTTACATCACATTGCGGTAGGCTCCAAAACGGGAGGGATTTGGATCCTATTTTAACATCAGGAAACTTAAAAAAAAGAGAGTTAATGTCTTTATATCACTCCAATAACTTGCTCCAACTCTAATTACCAACAGAGTCAATTAGAGATACTGACGTTGAACATACGCCTTTGTTTAAAGCTTTTCTGTAATAAGATTTAATAGATTTTCTGTTCCAGAGAGATTAAACGTGTTCACATCCTTAACGCCATCAGAAAGCGAAAGCTTTTATGTGGAATTCTAGCAGTGCCAGGAACGGCTAATAGATTTCCCCTTTTATAGAGAAAGCTGAAGGAATTTTTATTGAAAAAACGAATCTAATAGTTGCTGTTTCTCCTCCAGCGACGTCACTGGACTGAATCTAATGAGTGTTGTTTGTTAACTCGCACACATCCTTTAAATTGACCACCCACCTGTTTTACAGGTACATTTGGATGAGATTGCACATCCACAGCCATCCAGCGGCAATCTGTTGTGGATTAGACCAACACAAACACATAAACCGGCCCACCGCTGTCCATTGCTAACAGCGTTTCCATCAGTAATGAGAGCAATCATGTCAAACAATTAAAATCTCTCACACAGCCCGGCCTATTAACTCCAACTGAGGGAACAATAACATCAGAGTTTGGCCAGAAAGTGAACAAGCACACGTCAGTCACATTCACATATGTGTGTGTGTGTGAGTGTGTGTTTTCCAGCTCTTCAATAAAAGGCCTCCTTTATCCAGTGATTTTAAGAGAGCTGGTCGCCTGGCAGAGCGCCAAAAACCGAGCAGCTCAAAGGGCCTATTGTCGACAGCCGAGCTGACTTTTTCAAATTATCTTCCAGAAAATTCCACAGAAAATTACTGCTGAGTAAATATTGTTCTGCTGCTTGTGTTTTTTGTGGAGGTTTGGTTTCAGTTGTGGGCTGATGACGCAGACTGAACACACACTCGTGTTGCTGAGGAAAAGAAAAGCGCTTTCCTTTGGTGTTAATTATAGACAGAAATACTCTACTATATACATGGACACACAAGTGAAAACAAGAGTTCTCAGTCAGGAAGAGAACTTATTTCATTACATTATTTTATTTTAGTCTATATATTATAGAATAGTTATTAATAATATATTAATAATAATTATAAATTAGTTACATTTTAGCTGTTTAAAAGAAAACAACCTGAATGGCCACATTTGCATCAATGTACAGCAGAGGTCTCAAACTCAAACTGGTGGGGGGTTATTTCAGTGACAGACAGTTCATAAGAGGGCCGTTTTAACATTCAAGCCCAGAAAAAAAAGTGGAGACCAGACATAATTGATGCATCTTAGGACAACAGACATGATGTTTATATCTCAAGCATTACCTGTCACCGGTGATAATGCAAATCAGCATGTTTATCGTGTCACACATCAGCTGCTGAAACATATCTGTGGTTGTTGTGTTTATAGCCGAGCGTTAGACACACACTCAGTCATTTTTCCACAGAGTATATGCAGTCAAAACTCTAGCTTTTTGTTTCTTGATGTACATATTAAAGAGGGAGTTTAAACTGCTATGAAAATACTACAAATAAAACGCATAATATTTATTATTCTGTCCCAACCAATTGTGTTATCCCAATAGCATAAGAACAGCAGAAAGCAGTTTGGGTAAATTGTATTATATATATATATATATATATATATATATATATATATATATATATATATATATATATATATATATATATATATATATATATATATATATATATATACTCAAATGGCCTCGACAGTCATCTGATCTCAATCCAATAGAGCACCTTTGGGATGTGGTGGAACGGGAGATTTGCATCATGGATGTGTAGCTGACAAATCTGCAGCAACTGCGTGATGCCATCATGTTAATATGGACCAAAGTCTCTGAGGAATATTTCCAGTACCTTGTTGAATCTATACCACGGAGAATTAAGGCAGTTCTAAAGGCAAAAGTGGTTCCAACCCGGTACCAGTAAGTACCTACTAAAGTGGCCGGTATATTAATTCCAGATATGTACTAGTCTGTTGTAGACAGAAAAAAGCAGCTCATCCATCACTGTATTCCTCTGTTATTCACTGTATTATTATTCTGCTGCTGCCTGAGAGGTTTTTGTTTGATGTGGTGATACAGAAGCAGGAAAACAGGCTGAAAACATTGCACGACTGACCGCGGTCACGAAAATCCCTGTTACACTGGAGGAAAACATGCAGAGTCATGAAGAAACTGTCTTTATTCTTATCAGAGTCCCTACAGCCAAACCACACAAAGCAGTTCACCAGTTCAAAATATCTTAAGGTCAACACTGTAAAAATGGTTCTTTTACTTTTTAATAATATTTATATAATTATTGTGAAAAGTGCTATACAATTAAACTTGAATTAAATGACATATTTATAACTTATTATTAATATTACTTATTTTTCACTAATAACTTTAAAATACTACTGAAATGACTAAAAACTATTTGATTTGGTATTTTTAAATGTATATATGTCAGTCAATGAGTGAGTAATTTACTCAATCAATCAATCAATCAATCAATCAATCAATCAATCAATCAATCAAATCGGTCAATCATGAATTCAAATGAGACAACCAATCAATCATGCATTCAAACAATTAATCATTGAGTCAATGGTTTAATCATTTAATAAGTCAACCAGTCAAGTGTTAATTTACTCAATCAATCAATTAATCAATCCATCCATCCATCCATCCATCCATCCATCCATCCATCCATCCATCCATCCATCAATCAATCAAGCCAATGGGTCAATCATGAATTCAAATGAGACAACCAATCAATCATGCATTCAAACAACTAATTATTGAGTCAATGGTTCAATCATTTAATAAGTCAACCAGTCAAGTGTTAATTTACTCAATCCATCCATCCATCCATCCATCCATCCATCCATCCATCCATCAATCAATCAATCAATCAATCAATCAAGCCAATGGGTCAATCATGAATTCAAATGAGACAACCAATCAATCATGCATTCAAACAACTAATCATTGAGTCAATGGTTCAATCATTTAATAAGTCAACCAGTCAAGTGTCAATTTAATCAATCAATGAGTCAATCATTCGTTCAAATATTCAATGATCCAGCCGCCCAATCAAAATCCAGTCAACCATTAACTAATTTATTCAATAAATGAGTCAATCAATCGTGTTCAAATAATCAATCAATGAGTCAACCACTCAAGCAATTATTCAATGATTTGTTGTTTCGCTAAACCAGTCAATCAATCAACCAATGAGTCAATGAGTCAATAAATTATTCATTCAAACAATCGATCAAGGAGCCAATCGGTCAATCATGAATTCACTTAAACAATAAGACAATCAAATGGGTATCCAATCAATCATTGAGTCAATGGTTCAATCAATCAATAAGTCAACAAGTCAATTGTTAATTCAATTAATCAATGAGTCAATCATTGATTCAAATACTCAATGATTCAATTGTTTAATCAATTAGTCAACCAGTTAATCATTAACCCATTTAATCAATAAATGAGTCAGTTTATTTAAACAATCAATCAATCAATGAGTCAACCATTAAATCAGTCAATGAATAAATTAGTCAATAAATCATTTATTCATTCAAACAATAACTTGATAAGCGAATCAGTTAATAATGAATTTAATTAATCAATGAAATAATAAAGCATTCATTTAAACAATTAATCATTGAGTCGACCGGTCAATTATTAACTTATTTAATCATTGAATTAGTTGATCGATCATATATTCAATCAATCAATCAATCAATGAGTCAACAATTTATTCTTATATTTAATTGGTCAATCAGTCAATCAACCTTTTTCAATCAATCAATCAATCAACCAATCAATCAATCAATCAATAATTCAGTCATCCAATCAATAAGTAAACCATTAAATCAATCAATTAATAAATTAGTCAATAAATGATTAATTTAATCAATCAATAAGTCAATCAGTCAATAATCATTTTAATCAATCAATGAGATAATTAATCATTCATTCAAACAATCAATCACTGAGTCAATCAATCATTTATTCAAACAATCAATCAATGATTCATTCATATATTCAAATGGTCAATCAATCAACTGATGAGTCAGTCATTCAATCAAAGATTCAAATTATTAAATCAATCAATTAATAAATGAGTCAATAAATCATCCATTCAAACAATCAAACAATAAGCCAATCGATCAATCATAATTTCAACTGATCAATGAGATAATCAATCATTCATTAAAAGAAAAATTCAACTAATCAAAGAGCCAATCTTTCAATCTACCAATGAGTCATCCAGGCAACCACCCACCCACTGTTAATGTTAATGGATACGTAAAAAGTCAGGAAATTGAGGAGCTAGTCTTTGGTTTTATCAGATTTCCTGCAGTAAAGCCCCACGGCTCGGTTCATCAGCAGTTCGCGCTGACACTCATTCGAAAAATCTTTCAAATAAAGACATTCAGCACTCAAACATACACCCTAGTGTTTTCTACATAGAGTAGAGAGTCTGTACGAGCCGTATGGATTGGCCTCTCGCAGGGTCTGATTCGGGCCCCGGGGCCCCGGACCACAGGAATGCTGACGCTTGCAGAGCAGATAGAGAAGATGAAGACTGGAGAGACTGGAACCATAAAGACAAATACAGCAAATGAAGGAATAATGGCAGAGGAATGCAGTGAACACTGAGCTCTGCATGAGGCGTGTGGATATTGCCAACCACAAATAACAGGCAACACAGAGAAGGATGGAGGAGATTTAACTCTACAGTGGTCTTCACTGCTTTCCCAATGATAAGAAGAGGACGAAACAATAAAAAGGTCATGTGGACAAAAAAAAAAACTTCCAGTTTTTTTTGGAACTGCAAACCTTTTCTGTGTTTGTTTGTCTACAGTGTTTTGGAACTGTCAAATGAATACATCTGAAAATGAGTCACAAGTTCTAGAAGGTCTTGAAAACGCCACCACTTTCGTGTCCAAGTAAACACCCAAAAATGAGAGACAATGAAAACAATGTGGTCATGGACATGCATGGTACGTGCTTTTAATAAGGATGCACTGATCCGATACTTGGATCGAATATCGTTTCGACACCGCACATATTTTTTGCTGGATCGGGTATTGGCTGGATCACATTATAGTGCATGCGCAAGATGGGATATCGTTTCGCTACCGCACATTTTTTGCTGGATCGGGTATAGGCTGGATCAGATTATAGTGCATGCGCAAGATGGGATATCGTTTCGATACCGCACATTTTGTGCTGGATCGGGTATTGGCTGGATCACATTATAGTGCATGTGCAAGATGGGATATCGTAACGACACCGCACATTTCTGTTGGATTGGGTATCGGCCAGCTGGGACCGATCCAAATCGATTGGATCATGCACATGCGCTATAATGTGTGTAATTTATAAGCCAACAAAAGCCATGAAGGTAGTCTATTATAAGGCAATAGAAAGTTGTCATGTAGGCCCTATATATGCCAAATGTTCTAAAGCCATTTGACTGTTTAATGTGAAGTACAGATACAGAATATTTAAGTGCTTAAATTCCTGTTCAATTCATTAATTTCTGACAATACGAAAAAACTGTCTTCAAGACTATTTGTTCCTGTTAGCTTAAATAATCAGTGGAGAAATGCATTTAGTTTTGCATTAAATGGGATAATTTTGACCTGCAGCATGGAGTTCATTGCGGTTCACAAAATAGGCCTACCTGAAATTTATTTTAGAAAATAATTTTAGAAAAGCCTCAATAACACATTGGACAGATCCGCAATGCACTGACTTTCTCACTTGTGCTGCTGTTTTGGAAGTGTTTCTGTTCTCTCATCCTTCCAACCGAGGGGAATTTTTCAGAGGGGAATACTTTCAGTGCTGTGAATAGTTTTAAAGCCTGCCCTGGCTCATTGTGGTCGAAGTAGATGATTAAATTAATAAAAGAGAAACTGACGAGCTTAATGGCTGATTTTGTCATTAATAGTGAAGATTATGTAATATAGGCTACTCTAAAACTAAATATGTCACTGTGATCTTATTTATATTAATATTTTATTTACCAAACCAGTTTGTGTTTTGGCACTGAAGCATACAAGTGGACCTTGTTTTAAAAGTCACCTCAAATGTCATTCGATCTTTTTGTTTATTTTTAAAATAACTGTCCAACAAAAAATACATTAATAATTAAGACACAAATTAAAGGAAATTAATTCCAAAAAGATCATTTGTCCAACAAAAAATATATGAACAATGAACACAGCTGTGCGGATGGATGATTTGCTTCGCTCCACATAAAATAAGGATTTAATTAACGGATTTAAAGGGTTTAATTAATGCTCCACTGTAATTGTTGTATCACAAACCTCTGTCATATATTTGCTATATTTTTAATACATGTCATTATTTAAAGATTACGTCTTTAGCATCTGAATTTTCCACAATGCTGATGTGCTTTCATTTTCTCCATCCACAGTGAGTTTATGCGAGTGAGTGATAAATAAGTAAAACTGGCCTTAGAAAGTTTAGTTTCCTGCATTAAACCTGCGTACAAATAACAGGCTTTGCTAAAAGGTTGGTTATTTTACCAGCGATGATGGTCAACAATGGTAGCCTATTGCAAATTAAAAAAAAAAATCCTAATATTAAAAAGGAAACATAAGCTGCGTCCCATATGGCACACTATGCACTATGTACTTATGCACTTACACACTCAACAGCATAGTATATTTATGTAATGTCGTCCCAAATGGCACACTTATGTTTTTTTTACTAAGCTGAAATGCAAACCGTTTCCCTGATGACGTTTGACGGTCACCAAATCAGTAAAATGAATGACCGAATTATCAAATTATACCTGCCGTGAGTATAATCGCATTTACCATCGGGAGCCGATATAATCACTTTTAAAGGGGAATTTTGCTTTTATCATCCAAAATAAATAAAGTTATCCAACATGTGCGCCCGATCGCCACTTCCGCTACGTGAGCAAACCTGCGGTTGCTGAGTGCGTGAAGTGTCCATCATTACACACTTCATTTTAGAGGCTGAATAAGCGCATCATCCGGGTAATTAAAGTGCACTTATTATTATTAGTTTTCAGTGTGAACACACTACTTACACTATTTATACTACAAAATGGCGTAGAATAGTTGATAAGTATGCAATTCGGTACGCAGCTATAAGCTAGATTACAATAGATCCTATCCTGTCATGTACAGCAGGCCTAAAGGTCTGCTATTTTTTCTAAAGAATATATATTATTTGAGTGTATGATTGGTAAAACTATTGAAACTCTATTATGTTTTTAAAAACAACACAGTATCGGATTTGTGTCAGTTGCTACTCAGATTTTTGATATCAGGATCAATCGGATCGGTTCCAAAAAAAAAAAAAAAAAGTATCAGTGCATCCAAAACGTATATCACATTAAGTCATGCAAGTCTCAATACACAGGGTTTCCTTTTGTTTTGTTCTTTTACACCTTATTTCTTATAACCATTGATTTGGATTTATGGTTGTCAAAATTATCGACCTAAATTGGTACTAAAATGACAAAAGTATCCATTACCTGCTAACATTTGTGTGATGTATGAGAAATGTTATACTCATGTTGTTCTGAAATGGGCCGTGGCAGTGGCGCAGTAGGTAGTGCTGTCGCCTCACAGCAAGAAGGTTGCTGGGTCAAACCTCGGCTCAGTTGGCGTTTCTGTGTGGAGTTTGCATGTTCTCCCTGCCTTCACGTGGGTTTCCTCCGGGTGCTCCGGTTTCCCCCACAGTCCAAAGACATGCGGTACAGGTGAATTGGGTAGGCTAAAATGTCCGTAGTGTATGAGTGTGTGTGTGAATGTGTGTGTGGATGTTTCCCAGAGACGGGTTACGGCTGGAAGGGCATCCGCTGCATAAAAACTTGCTGGATAAGTTGGCGGTTAATTCCGCTGTGGCGACCCCGGATTAATAAAGGGACTAAGCCGACAAGAAAATTAATGAATGAATGAATGTTCTGACATGTAATTCTCAAATGTTAGGAGCAAATATTATTGATGTATTGGTATTATTATTGATTGAAGTATCAATTAGAACCGAATTCGATACTTTTGACAACCGTAGAAAAGATTACGATTACAGTTATAAATCTTCTTGAAAGGTCTACCAATGAAAAAAGTCATCTACATCTTGGATAGATTAAGGGTGAGTAAATTAACAGCAATTCTTCAATTTTGGGTGAACTCTTTACTGCTAGCGTGGGAATGGCCGACCTGTTTTTGATTATCAGACATTGGTTGTCAGTTTAAATCTGTGTTTTTGGCTGACATGGAGAAGCACAGACCAGCAGAACGTGTTCAATCTATGAAATACAAGAGCTGGATTTTTCACACATCTGCGTCGGCATTATCTCAGGTTTTTCAGAGCGTCTGAACGCAAATCATCATGAGCAGGCGAGGGTATGAGCTCATGAAGTCGAACTGGAAAACAAATGACAGCAGTGCATTAGTCAGTGCTTGAATGGTCTGACCTGGAGCCACATCAACATATCCGAGCGACTGTGCGAGCGAGAACACATTCACACGCCAGCTGAGGGTCTGGGGGGAGCAATGTGCTTCTTGGCGGAACAGAAAATTACACATCGACTAATTATCACTACATTCACCTATAGGCAGAGAAAGACCACCTTCAGGACAACACTATTATGTGGTCTAATGTAATATAAATAGTAAAACCAGGGGGTATGACAACAAAGCTAATGATAATAATGATAGATTATATTATATTATAATTGTGATTGTTGTTGTTATTGATGATGTTTATAATTAATACTACTACTACTGCTACTACTACTAATAATAATAATAAAAATAAAGGAACAACACTGATAATAATAATTAATATTATCATCATCTGTTGTTGCTGTTGTTGTTGTTGTGGTTATTATTATTAACACTATTATTATTATTATTATTATTATTATTTTTAATGATTGTCGTTGTCATTGATGATGATGATGAAAATAATAATATTATTATCAATATTAATAATAATAATAATAATAATATTAATAATGAATTACCAACAACAACAATAATAAAATATGATTATTATTATTATCAATTATTGTTGTTGCTATTATTATTAATATATTTAGATATATTGTTGTCGTTGTTATTGTCATTAATGATAATATAAAATAAAAAAATATTATCCATTATTATTATTGTCATTATTATTATTATTATTATCATCATTATTATAATAATTGTTATTATTATTATTTATTATTACTATTATCATTATTTTCAATGATTGTTGTTGTCATTGATAATAATAATAATAATAATAATAATAATAATAATAATAATAATAATAATAATAATAATAATAATAATAATAATAATAATGAATTAATAACAACAACAACAACAACAACAACAAAAACAACAATTATTTTTATTTTTATTGTTATCAATCATTGCTGTTGTTATTATCATCATGATCATCATCATTATTATTATTATTATTATATAAATGTATTAAATATATACATTTTATTATGCATGTATCAATATAAATGTGAATAGAACTTAGAATTTAAATACTAATTATTTGTACTGGTCATACATACAGATTTTTTATAACTACAATATTTATACATATTTAAAACATATTATTATAAATGTTGCTGTTATATTTTTATTATTATTATTATTATTATAACAAACATTATTAGAAGTAGTATTAGTATAATAAATGTTGCTGTTATAATAATAATAATAATAATTATTATTATTATTATTGTTGTTGTTATTATTGTTATATAAATAATAATTTAACAACATTAATAATAATAATTAATATCATTATCTGTTGTTGCTGTTATTATTATTATTATTATTTTCAATGATTGTTGTTTTTATTGATGATAATAATAATACTAATACTAATAATAATAATAATAATAATAATAATAATAATAATAATAATGAATTATTAACAACAACAAAAACAACAACAAAAACGATTATTATTATTATTATTATTATTATTATTATTATTATTATTATTATTATTATTATCAATTAGCGTTGTTGCTATTATTATTATTATTAATAGTACCATCAATAATTGTTGTCGTCGTTGTTATTGTCATTAATGATAATATAAAATAAATATAAGAATATTATTATTACTATCAATTATTTTCATATAACTGAATTATTTCATTATGCATTCATGAATATAAATATGAACAGAACATATGAATATAAATATTTATTATCTGTACTGTATTATATGATTATTATTAGAACTATTGCTACAATAATTCAAATATAAATATAAAATGAATGAATGAACAAGCTAATCACGGTACATCAACAAAAAATAAGAGAATTATTCCAACAGTTCCTGAGGCTTTCACACAAACAAATATCGTACTAACATTAACAAACTGAACTTATAATATTCCCAATAAATTGACAATATTGTCACACTTTTAAATAGTTAAATTGTCTTTTCTTATGTACTGCAACACAAAACAGTCTTTTTTGTTGCACAATAGGAGCCTATGAGCGGTTTTGCACTGCTAGCTCATTACCAAACTTCAGCCTGTTCTTTCTGAGTCTTTTATTGAAAAATGAATAGACAAAGAAAGCTTGTGAAGGGCAGGAGGATGTGAACTCAGTGCCATTGCCTACCTTCAATTTACAACAAGAAGCCCGGGGACACACATTTCTGCACTGCGGGTGACTTGAGGAACACACACATATACACACACTTTATGTGGAAGTGCAAACACAAGCCTCATGAAGTGGTAGCAAGTCAGTAGAAACAAAACCCGAAAGGAAAGTATCAGCCAAACACAAAAATGATGTGTGTGTTCTTAAATCACTGTCCACACACACACACACACACACACACACACACACACACACACACACACACACACACACACACACACACACACACACACACACACACAGACCCATGCAGACACACACACACACACACAATATATATAACAGCACAAATATGTGTATGGTCACTCCACCTGCACATAATAATGGAGCTTTTCTTCATTCACAAAAAAATGCCCAGTGAATGAGGAATTATTATACTTAGGAACCAGGAACCAGTTTTTATTTACAACTGGTTCCATTCAGTCGGTTGTTTTCAGCAAATAAAAGAAAAAGAAAAAAAAGCAACTGGTTTAGTCTGATTCCTGAATAAATGGCTCTTATGAAATTGTTTTAAATGAATCCTAAACATTACATTTAATTCAGTTCCTGAAATAAAGACTCTGATTTCCGAAAGAACGACTCCAATGAACGGCTCTTTTTAATGAATTCAAAACATCAAGTATGACCTGTAGATCAATTCCTGAAACAAAGACTCTTATAAACTGATTCTTTTTAGTGAATCATGTGTATTCAGGAGGATTGCTCTGATTTCCAAAAGAATGACTCTAATGAATGGCTCTTTTTAATGAATCAAAAACACAATGTTTGATCTGTTTAGATCAGTTCCTGAAACAAAGACTCTTATGAACTAATTCTTTTTAGTGAATCTAATCTAATTAGCATGATTTTCAAAAAGAATTACTCTAATAAATGGCTCCTTTTAATGTTTTAAAAAACACAAATTGTGATCTGTTTAGTTCAGTTCCTGAAATAAGGACTCTTATATACTAATTCTTTTTAGTGAATCATATGTATTCAGCATCACTATTTTGATTTCCAAAAAAAAAAAAATGACTCTAATGAACGGCTCTTTTAATGAATCCAAAACATGAAGCATAATCTGTTTAGATCAATTCCTGAAACAAAGACTCTTATGAACTGATTCTTTTTAGTGAATCATATGTATTCAGGGAGATTTCCAAAAAAAAAAAAAGGAAAGACTCTAATGAACGGCTCTTTTTAATGAATTCAAAACACAAAGTATTATCTGTTTAGACCAGTTCCTAAAATAAACTCTAATGAACTGACTCTTTTCAGTTGATTAAATGTATTCGCCACAACCAATCTGATATCCAAAAGAATGACTCTTATGAATGCTTTTTTTTTTAATAAATCAAAAACACAAATTATGATATTTTTTTCTGAAATAAAGACTCTTATGAACTGATTCTTTTTTTAAAAATCTAATCTATTCAGCATGATTTCCAAAAGAATGACTCTAATGAATGACTCTTTTTAATGAATCAAAAACATAAATTATGATCCGTTTAGATCATTTCCTGAAATAAACAACTCTTACTAAAACTAAAACGACTCCTTTAGTAAATCAAATATATTCAGCCTGATTTACAAAAGAATGACTCCAATGAATTACTTTTTTTTTTAATAAATCAAAAACACAAAGTAGGATCTGTGTAGTTGAATAATGACTCTTATGAACTGGTTCTTTTTATGAATCAAATGCACTCAGGACGACTACTCTGATGTGTAAAAAGAATGACTCAAATAAATGGCTCTTTTTAATGAATCAAAAATGCGAAGAATGATCTGTTTAGTTCAGTTCCTAAAAATAAAGACTCTTATGAACTACATTTTAGGGAATCATATGTATTCAGCATCACTACTTTGATTTCAGAAAGAATGACTCAAATGAATGACTCTTTTAAATGAATCTGAGACACAAAGTATGGTCTGTTTAGTTCAGTCCCTGTAATAAAGACTCTTATGAACTGATTATTTTCAGTGAATCATATGTGTTTAGGAGGATTACTCTGATTTCCAAAAGAATGACTCTAATAAATGATTCTTTTTTTATCAATGAATCAAATACATAAAGAATGATGTGTGTAGTAGAATAAAGACTCCTATAAACCGATTCTTTTAGTGAATTAAATGTATTAAGCATCACTACTCTGATTCCAAAAGGAAGGACTCTAATGAATGCCACTTTTTATTGAATCCAAAACATGATGTATGATCTGTTTAGATCAGTTTCTGTAATAAAGACTCTTGTGAACTGATTCTTCGTGAATCATATATATTCAGCATAACTAGGCAAGGCAAGGCAAGGCAAGTTTATTTATATAGCACATTTCATACACAGTGGCAATTCAAAGTGCTTTACATAAACAGGAATAAAAAAGACAAGTTTACTCTAAATTCTAAAAGAATGACTCTAATAAACAGCTCTTTTTAATGAATCAAAAACACAAAGAATTATCTGTTTCGACCAGTTCCTGAAATAAAGACTCTTATGAACTGATTCTTTTTAGTGAATCTTATGTATTCGGCACAACCAGTCTGATTTCCGAAAGAATGACTCTTTTTAATGAATCAAAAACACAAAGTTTGATCTGTTTAGATCAGTTTGTAAAAAACTCTTGAACTGATTCTTTTCAGTAAATCAAATGTATTCGTCAAAACCATTTGGATTTCCAAAAGAATGACTCTAATGAATGCTCTTTTTAATAATTCCAAAACATTAAGTATGATCTGTTTAGTTTAGTTCCTGAAATAATGACTCTTTTGAACTGATTATTTTCAGTGAATCAAATCTATTTGGCACAACCAGTCTGATATCCAAAAGAATGACTCTAATGAATGGCTCTTTTTAATTAATCAAAAACACAAATTATGATCTGTTTAGTTCAGTTCTAAAAGTAAAGACTCTTATGAACTGACTCTTTTCAGTGAATCATATCGCTAATCTAATTTCCAAAGAATGACTCTTATGAATTACTTTTTAGAAATCCAAAACAAAAGAATGATCTGTTTATTTCAGTTCCTGTAATAAAGACTCTTATGAACTGATTCTTTTTAGTGAATCATATGTATTCATCATGGCTACTTTGATTTCCAAAAGAATGACTCTAACAATTTATTTGTTGAATTCAAAACACAATCTGTTTAGTCCAGTTTATTGAAAGAATGACTCTTATGAACTGATTCTTTTGACAGATTCAACACAAACACACACACAGCATGAGAAGTGAAGTTCAGTTTCGAAATAAACGACTCTTTAAGATCCAGTTTAATATCTTATTAGAGAATCGAAAAATCTAATCTGCGCAATCTGATTCCTGAAAGAATGAGCCTTAGGGTGTTGGGGTTGGTGTTGATGGACAACATACTGCACAACCAGTGAGTGAAGCTAAAACTACTGAACAAATGAGCCATTTATAAGCCATTTCTTTTAAGTGAGTCAAAAACACAGCATAATTACTGACCACTTCCTAAACAAATGGCTCTCATGAACAGATTCTTTTTAGTGAATCAAATGCATAAAGCTTACCACTAGTAAATCAGTGTAACCACACTTTTCAAAATAACCATTCAAGACAACAGCTTCATGCTATTACTTAAAGAGTCCGATTAATATCATGTGGAAAAAGCAATCTTGAGACTGAACCTCATTCGCAATAATATTAATCATTAAACATAACAGCCGAAAAATCAACACTTGAACTCGTGGGCCGCCCCGAGCATATATTAGAAATACACACAACCGCTTAAAGGATCTTCATTCATTTTAAGCAGAACGAACTGCACAAACACAACCATGGGTGGGCCGTAACATCAAATCTAGTTAAATCTCAAACAAATCCTGCACAAATACAGCGGCGGCCCTCCCAAACCACACTGCTCATAAAGAGCGTCTTATAGGAGGAGACGTGACCTTTGACCGGGCCTGACCTCACGCAGCCACTTCACAATCACACAACAGCTCCATACGACAAACAGACGCTCAGAAAGAGTCTGAATATTGGAGACTGGTTCTCTCGGGGAGCTTGAATGGCAGCACAGGAAACTGGAGAGCTTTATGAGACAATTAGCAAGCTGTTTAAACAAGGAAAACAGACAGGCTGAGTGAAAAAGTGACACTGATGAGGAAGAGGAAAACTTAAAAAAATAATAGTTTAAAAAAAAAACTAAATATACTCTCAAAAATGACATTTGCTGCTTGTTTGAGGTAAAACAGCACAATTCTTAAGGTTTTTTGGGACAAATTAATTGTACTTGTAAAAAATAATTACAATGATAAACTGTGTGGAACCCTGTTGTTTTTTTTTTTTAGTGTACACACTGTAAAAAATGCAAGATTTCATACCATTTATTCATGTCATCCCAACACAAATTGATTGAAGTTAGCTCAATTTAAGTGGATTAAACAAAACTACTAATAATCGTCGCATGCCTTGTGCATAGCTGTGCATTCATACTTCTGCGCGCGGTCTCTGTTGCTCTGCAATAACACTTCAGCAACGCTATAGCTGGCGTGAGGTGTTTATGTTCCTCTGTGTCGAGTTTCTTCGTTGGTGTTTTTTTCTGAACAATACCTTAATGTACAAGTGGCTTAATCTCACTGATATTAAGGCAGGAATTGGCAGACTAGCAACAACTTTAATCATAAGGTAAACACAAAACAGCAGTCTTCATCAGGGGTCCATTCTTCGTACCTCGCATAAATTATCTAAGATGATTTGGCAGATCCTGGATCTGTTCATCTTGATAACTAATTTAGCTAATTTGGTTCTTTAAACAAGTTTGTGAATCAGATTAGAATGTCTGGATGAACTGATCTGAGATCGCTGCGTGTGTTATGAAGGACAGATCTATCGATCCTCAAAATCATGATCAGCAACGCAACGATAGGCTGACAGCACAGCAGCATAATGACATCATCTGATTAATATTCAATTATCCATGTGAGCAAAATTACATCAAATTCGCAGTAAACGGTATGTTAAATATGATACGCAATAACTTTACACCTTGTTGTGGGCTGCATGCTTGACCCTTTCATGTGTCAAGAGCATTAGTTTTATTTAGTTTTACAGTTAGAGCGGATTGTCCTTATTATAGTAGCGGATTTTTTATCGGTGTAAAGAATAACTGGATGTTTACAAAAGCATTCTGATATTGGTAAAAAGGTCTGCAACTTTTGTTAAGCATCAAATCACCGTCATATTACCTGTCAAAACATGTTTATGACTGCATAAATGTATTATTGCTCAAAAATGTGCAAAAAGTCACATATTGTGCATTTCTATTGTCATACACAAATAGTACTAAAGCGATTTAAAAAGTTCATATTTTCTCTTTGCACCAACAGGTGGCAGTCTTTGTACTTTCATTTCAGGGGTGCAGATTGCAAAAAATATTTACAATTTTCCCAAGTCTATTTAACTACTGTAAGAAAATATCAGAATTCAGCACATACTTTCAGTATTATCTTAACTGACCCGATCTAATCCTGTTTATATGAATTGAACCTGCTCCCAACCAGGTTTGATCTACCAGAACTGTTGCTATGACAACAACTCTC
Organism: Danio rerio; assembly: GCF_052040795.2. NCBI lineage: Eukaryota > Metazoa > Chordata > Actinopteri > Cypriniformes > Danionidae > Danio > Danio rerio. Next base: position 11,337,888 of record NC_141023.1, read on the forward strand.
AGATCAGCTTTGACGAACGAAACGATCCTGGTACGTGTCAAATCGTCAATATCTAAATCTAGCTAACTGAGTAATCCACGTACGAAGAACAGACCCCAGGAGCTCCTTCACGGGACTTGACACTAGTAAACACTCGCTGCATCAGGCTCGCGCGACTCTCCCCTTGGCCTACACTCGTCAGCACTACCAAGTCATTCAAATCACAGAGCTTGTGCTACGCGTTGTTGCAACGTGTATTTACATTTTTTTTTTTTGAGAGGTGCACATTAGTGTCGCCGACGGCCACAGCGAGGGATATGCGTCCACGCGTAGGCTGCGCGGTAGCATACACGTGTGCTTGATGCAGAAGTATAAATCAGCCTTAACTCAAAGAAATGTAATTCACCAAATTGTTTGACACACACCCACACACGTACTCACACGCGTACTGTCCCACTAACACAGGGGTCACCAATCTCGTTCCTGGAGGGCCGGTGTCCCTGCAGGATTTAGCTCCAACTTGCCTCAACACACCTGCCTGGATGTTTCAAGTATACCCAGTAAGAGCTTGATTAGCTTGTTCAGGTGTGTTTGATTAGCGTTGGAGCTAAAATCTGCAGGACACCGGACCTCCAGGAACAAGTTTGGTGACCACTGCACAAACACATTAACTGAAAGGATGGCACAAAGTGCAAATAAAGTGGCATTTTTGAAATGACAGAAAAACACATACCGTGGTAAATACTACACAATACAAACTAACTAAATGAAACACAACTGCTCCCAAATAGAAACATGCAAATCAGCCAGAATAGTCCCAGTGACATACTATTATTTTATAATTTCTTTTTTTTTAATTGCATGGCTTCGTAACATACCTGTTAAGTTACATGGCAGTAATATAGTTTGCTCTACAATGCAGTTAGCTATTGCATGTGTATGTGCACTGAAGAGCTGCTAAGCACTGTATAACAGCTGACAGGTCGAGAACATGACGATGTATTTCAGCATCTGAAAATACAAAAACTCAAAACGGTTTTCCGATCAAGATTTACCAGTTGTAAATGCTGTAAATGGAAGTTCTAAGCATCCTATCGGAAGGCGCTGATCACTATAGTGCCCTCCATGCAGCAATGAAGAACAAAAATCTATACAAGTCAGTGTTTCCCCGAGGATTTTTTCCCAGGCCTTTTTTTACCCAGATCTACCAACTACCTGTGGCGTTATTTCAATGACAAATGTCATGAGCGCAGTATTAGAAGTCGAGAGCGCATTTATGTAACAGCCTACGAGCATGCGAATCTCTTTGCTTGCGCGCCGATTTCCTCTGCTTGTACACAAAACTCTTGCACACTCTCAAATATACGCTGCTCAAGTGCAGTTTTTCTTGTGCACTCTTAAATAAATGATTTAGTGCATTTATGTAACAAGTAGGTCTCCAACATTTATTAGATCTGCCAGGAATATTTATGAATGTATCCAATAGACCTAAAGAGCGGTATTAATACACCCTGAAGTAAAGTAAAACAGCTCTATGTCCTGTTTGTTGGCCTCACGCATCACGTACCTGTAAGTGAGCCAGTCAGTCAGTCAGCACGTCACCTTAATAGGTTAAACAAATGACCCACAGTACTACTACGGTTACAGAAAAGTGTGCGCTGTTATAATTCACTTACCTTTTAATGCGTTTTGGTGCGTTTATCACCCGCTATAAAAAATAAAAAAAACATGACTGAATGTTTTGAATGAAAAGCATTGTAGCAATGTAGCCATGGCGGGATCAATTTTGGCGTGGCGCCCCGCCATGAAACAGTGAATGTAGCGGAAACCATGCAATTGTACTTTGTCATCGGGTGTACGCTGTTGTCCTTGTTGTTGACACCGGAAATGTGTGAAATGCTAACTTATTGTAGTAGCTCAAACTCACACTTAATCGAGGAAAAAAGAGCAGGGAACCAGCGAACGAGCAATGATTTTATTCATAAAGTAGATGCAAAACAAAAGTATCCATCTGGAGCTGCTTCGCAGGACTCGACATAAACCCTTGTGCCACCGGTCCTGCCCATAATCATCAACGCTGCATTTACATTTAGCAGACGCTTTTATCCAAAGCAACTAACAAATGAGGGCAAGGAAGCAATTTACACAACTATAAGAGCAACAATGAATAAGTGCTATAGGCAAGTTTCAGGTGTGTACAGAAAGTGTAAAAAGCAAAACATTAGTCATTTTTTTGAGTCAAAGAGGGAATTGCATATTAGTAAGGAAAGTCTAGACTAAATAGTTGCGTTTTTAGTGGTTTCTTGAAGACAGCGAGTGACTCTGCCGTTCTGAAGCAGTTAGGGAGTTCATTCCACCAACCGGGCAGATTGAGCGAGAGAGTTCAGAAAAGTGATTTCTTCCCTCTTTGGGATGGAACCACGAGGCGACATTCATTCACAGAACGCAAGTTTCTGGAGGGCACATAAATCTGCAGAAGTGAGAGCAGATAAGAAGGAGCAAAGCCAGAAGTCGCTTTGTAAGCAAACATCAGAGCTTTGAACTTGATGCGAGCAGCAACTGGCAGCCAGTGCAAACGGATGAGCAGCGGAGTGACATGTGCTCTTTTAGGTTCATTAAAGACCACTCGTGCTGCTGCGTTCTGAAGCATCTGAAGAGGTTTGATAGAGCTAGCTGGGAGCCCGGCTAGTAGAGAGTTGCAATAGTCCAGTCTGGAGAGAACAAGAGCTTGAACAAGGAGTTGATTGGGCTACCAAGCAGACCAATCAGTGAAGTATAAATCAGCCTTTAAAGGGTGTAAGGTGTTTGCATCTTTAATAAACTATAACACTTTACGCTCATTGACAAGTAAAAGTTATTTATATGTAACAGTCCCTAAAAGGTCACAATGCAGAGTACTCACCCTATTTAAATGAGCTGGGAATTGTGGGTCAAATGCGTTCAAACATGATTTAGCCTAATGTGAGTACACACTTAAAGTGACAGTTCACCCAAAACTGAAAATGCAATTATTATTTACTCAACCTTAAGTCATTACAAAACTTTGAGTCTCTATCTTTTGTTCAATACAAAAGAATACATTTTGAAGAAACCTAAAAACCTGTAAACATTGAACAAACACTATGGAAGGCAATGGATGTTTCTCAATCTGCGTTCTTCAGCGGTCTTCGTGTTCTCGTGTAACGTCATCATCAGCTGCCAAAGTTCAGTTCCAATACTCAAGACCGCAAGAACAGAGGACCGGTGAAACTTCCTGGATGTACTTTTGATATGGAGGACGCACCGATGCAGACTTGAGCACCGATCTCACTCTAGAAGTCTCAGAAGTCATTGCGACTGGAGGTGGGAAGCGGAGCATTTTATTTAGATTTATTATTAAAGTTCAGAGATGTAACTTATTTAGCTCAGGAGTTTCCCAAAATGAAACTGTGAAAGTAAACATTACCATGGACATCTTAATAAAGGAATAAACACATTAAGGGTTGCTTGTATGCTGAATTCAATTCAATTCAGTTTTATTTATACTGTGCAGAGTAGACTCAGCAAGTCCGTTCTCTGCGTTCTTGGAATTGAGAAACAGCCCCTGTTTAGGTTTCCCATATCTTTCAAAATGTCTTCTTTTGTGCACAGGAAAAGAAAACTCAAACAGGTTTTAATCTTACGAGTAAAGAGTGAGTAAATGTTGACATTACTTTCATTTTTGGAAGAACTATCGCTTTAATGCATCGATTCTAAGAAGTTAAAACAAGAAAATCTGCAATATTCAAGATGCAATTTGAAAAAAACTGCTTTTTTAAATTACTTTTCAAGCATGAATCTTCTCAAAAGTGTGTCCTGATGTAAGAAAACTCCTTAAAAACATCGTGGCCTTGCAGCTAGCACACGCTGAACAATCCTCTCTCTGCTATCTCCATCTCTAAACACGGCCAGAAAGCCCAAAATGGAAAATACTACGGAGTTTTAAGAGCGTGTTTGTGTGTAAACTCAAGGCCGCGATCGGCCCACGGCACGGCCAGGCCATGAGTGTGTGGTTCAAACCGTCTCCTCTGCTCTGTAATAAGCCCTCAAAAGGAGTGAGGTAAATCAGGCCCCGTCCGGCACCGCACAGCGTCCACCTCTCCGCCCGACGCCACGGGTCGCCCATCCACCCCGTTGGAAACTGCAGATCAGCCCTAATGCCCCTCGCCATCCAGAAAAACCACAGCAGCTTCTAAATCCATCTCCACAACGAGAAACTCAAGCTCCCGCCGCAGCATTCTTACCTCTGAAGAGATGTAATTTAAAAAGAACCGCAGAAAGGTCAACACTCCAGCCGCCGCTGCCAGCTACTTTTTTTTTTTTTTCATTTCCCGTCCTCGCTCACATGGATAGGTGTCTGTTTATTCAGGGACGATTCCAGAAAGGTGGTTTTGTAAAGTATGGGTTGAAACGTGTGTCGTGTTTGCTTATGTGTGCTGGACAGTAGGGGCTTTCTGCTTTTAAAAATATAATAAATAACTTCTTTAGAGTTCAACAGAAGAAAGAAACCGGTTTGGAACAAATGTGTAAATCATGATATAATTTAAATGTTTTGGATGAATTATCCCTTTAATGCTCCAATATAAAGAAGTTAAAACAAGTGGAGCAAAAAATTCATTCATTCATTTATTTTTCTTTGGGTTAGTCCCTTTATTAATCTGGGGTTGCCACAGCGGAATGAACCACCAACTATTCCAGCACATGTTTTACACAGCGGATGCCCTTCCAGCTGCAACCCATCACTGGGAAACACCCATTCACTCTCATTCACACACATAACCTAAAGATGATAGAGCCTACCAAATTCACCTATAGCAGGGAAACCGGAGCAACCGGAGGAAACCCATGCCAATACGAGGAGAACATGCAAACTTCACACAGAAATGCCAACTGATTCAGCCGAGGCTTGAATCTGCTATCTTCTTGCTGTGAGGCGGCAGGATTTAAGTGTGATTATAAAGAATAAAACTTTTGCATATGTGTGTGTGTGCGCTGGATGGCAGGGGCTTTCTGCTTTAAAAAGAGGCCTTTCTGTTTTTACCTCTTATATTTTCCATCCTGCTCAAATGGAGCAGTTTTGCTCCAGTGGGCTTGGCAACCGCCTGCCAGCACACAAGAAGAGTGGTACACACAGTACAGAGGGGAAAAACCCACCAGAAGATGAACCAAAACAAGACAAACATTCACAGACGAGGTAAAGGAGCGTCGGAGCAAAACAGCCACCGATGAACTCCAATCTCAGCAAAATGAAAAGAGTAAAGGACAGAAACCTTCTGTTTTTGAACCCTTTAGCTTCTCAAAACAATGTCAAGAAAGACAAATGTTTCCTAAAAAAAAAATACCAGAATTATTGGTATAAATCTATCAAACTGTTTATTTTCAGGACACTAATAACAACAAATACACTCACCGGCCACTTTATTAGGTACACCTGCTTGTTCAAGCCAATCAAGCCAAATCAAGCCAAACACATGGCAGCAACTCAATGCATTTAGGCAAGTAGACATGGTCAAGACAATCTGCTGCAGTTCAAACTGATCATCAGAATGGGGAAGAAGATGATTTCAGTGACGTTGAAAGTGGCATGGTTGCCAGACGGGCTGGTCTGAGTATTTCAGAAACTGCTGATCTACTGGGATTTTCATTCACAACCATCTTTAGGGTTTACAGAGAATGGTCTGACAGAGAAAATATGCAGTTAGCGGCAGTTCTGTGGGCGCAAATGCCTTGCTGATGCCAGACGAGAATGGCCAGACTGGTTCCAGCTGATAGAAAGGCAACAGTAACTCAAATAACAACTGGTTACAACCGAGGTCTGCAGAAGAGCATCTCTGAACACGTCCAACCTTGAGGAAGATGGAATACAGCAGCAGAAGACTACGCCGGGTGCCACTCCTGTCAGCTAAAAACAGGACACTGAGGCTAAAATTTGCACACATTAACCAAAATTGGACAATAGAAGATTGGAAAAACGTCTGATGAGTCTCAATTTCTGCTGTGACATTCGGATGGTAGTGTCAGAATTTGGCGTTAACAACATAAATGCATGGATACATCCTGTCTTGTATCAATGATTCAGACTGGTGGTGGTGGTGGTGGTGTAGGGGAATTTTTTCTTGGCACACTTTGGGCACATTAGTACCAATTGAGCATTGTGTCAATGCCACAGCCTACCTGAGTATTGTTGCTAAGTAGCTATGAGTGTACACTTTTTAAAGTCAAAAAATAATAAAAGCAAACTTATTAGCGCTAATATGAAATGCATAATTTTTTTTTCAATTATTATAAGCATTATAAGTTCAATTCAAAGATATTTTCACAGTATTTTCTATTAAATTTCATCATATCATAATTTTCTTCTTAAGAAAGTCTTATTTCTTTTAGTTTGACTAGAGTAAAACCACTTTTTATTTTCATATGGCACTCATAAACCATAATAAACTGGCAACCGCACTTTCTAGACGATATTGCCTTTGGAAGATACTGTATATGCATGTATGCATATATGCAAATATATCTGCCAACAAAAAAATTTCATATTTTGTGATTTATATTTAATTATTCATTCATTCATTCATTTATTTATTTATTTATGCCTTTTGTGGGACCTCCATCTTTCCTTCAATAGCTTGACAAGTTGGAAAAAGTGACTTAAATTAACATTTTTAAAAGTTTAAAGTGATAAACAGTCTGGTTTGGTGTTGTAAATTACAGTAAAAAAGCCCGATAAATATTATTAGTTATAAATTATGTTGTTTCAAACCACTAAAACATCAGTAATAGTCACTTTGATAAAATGCACATTTGAATCTTCATCATCGAAAGTCGACAGAGCAGAGATCAACATAATACAATTGACAAGCGTACATTAAACCTTAAAAAAAACTGTAAATTATGAAATATGAAGCCTGTTAATGGATATTTTTAACAGTGTATATTTATTACTAATACAATTTAGTATATTAGTAAAGGCATAAGAAGAGACTTAAGATGCATAAAATCCACCAGGCAGGAGCAAAGAAAAGGTCAGACATACAGTAATGATGAAGAGTTGCAGGATGACAGACCTTGAACAAAACATAACACACATTTCAGTTCAACACAAAAAGCTTTTCACTGGATTTGTAAAGGTCTTAAACAAAGATGTGCATCAAAAAAGCTGCAGTGTGTTTTTGTGCATGTATAAAGAGAGGGACACAATGTGTGTGTTCAGCAGGGAATGCTGTATGTTAATCACAGTGGCTGAATTTCCGTTTGTGATGTCATAACCGAGTGCAACATGATTTCCGATGTCATCACCACAAGCCAATCGGCTATGAGAAGCGTTGTGATGTCATAACCAGGAGCTGATTCAGAGGTCAGTAAAGTGCAGTCAGCCGCAGTGAAATAAAAGTCACTGCGCAGATATAAAACTCGCCTGGCAGTCGGAGCGTGTGCAATAAAGCAAAGGAGTAAAAACTGTAATCACGCTGGAATGTGGACGCTACGCTGAGATTTGTGTATGTTTCTGAGTCTTATGCTGTGTGTATATTCACATGCATCTATTTTATAGATCAAGTCAAGAGTGATGGAAAATATGAAAGCGAATCTGAACCAGACACGTTACATTGTCAAATTCATACTTCTTTATACACTACAAAAAAAAAGAGTTTTCTTACTTGGAGTTTTTGTCTTGTTTTCTGATCACAAGTATCTCATATTCCTAAATCAAGAAGCATTTTCTAGACAAAATTATTGTCTTGTTTTCAGAAATAATATGTTGAAATTAAGTGAGCTTTCTTGAAAACAAGCAAAATAATCTGCCAATGGGCTATAAGCAAAAAATATTCTTATTTCAAAGCAAAAACAAGATTATTTTCTTTTAACAAGATTAAGATAAGTGTTTGGAAAATTTACTGTAGAAAGTAATGCGTTGCAACAGCGGTTCCCAACAAGGGGGTCCCGACCCACAAGGGGGCGTCATATTTAAAAAATTTCTTAGCAGGGGACAATTAGGAGAATGATCATGTTGCCTTAGCTCATTTTATCCCCAAGCTCAGTGGTCCTCAACCATCGGTCCGTGGATCAATTAGTACAAGAAATCATATATATTGTGAGAAATATTGTTATCGCAATACTTAACAACTATATTTTTTACACTGTAAAATAGAAAAAATCTCATTGAACTTATGAGCTGACTCAACTTAAATCGAGTCATCTGCAGTACACTGTAAAAAAAATAATTGTCCCAACACAAATTGATTAAGTTAACTTAATCATTGGGCGAGGCAGTGACGCAGTAGGTAATGCTGTTGCCTCACAGCAAGAAGGTCGCTGGGTCGAACCTCGGCGACCAGTTTGCATGTTGCATGACAGGGAGAACAGTTTGCATGTTCTCCCTGCCTTTGCGTGGGTTTCCTCCGGGTGCTCCGATTTCCCCAACAGTCCAAAGACATGCAGTACAGGTGAATTGGGTAGGCTAAATTGTCCATAGTGTATGTGTGTGTGTGTGTGTGTGTGTGTGTGTGTGTGTGTGTGTGTGTGTGTGTGTGTGTGTGTGTGTGTGTGTGTGTGTGTGTGTGTGTGTGTGTGTGTGTGTGTGTGTGTGTGTGTGTGAATGTGTATGTGGATGTTTCCCAGAGATGGGTTGCAGCTGGAAGGGCATCCGCTGCGTAAAAACTTGCTAGATAAGTTGGCGGTTCATTCCGGATTAATAAAGGGTCTAAGCTGACAAGAAAACGAATGAACTTAATCGTTTTAACAAATGTAAGTGGACTCAACATGAAACTATTTGTCCAAAAATCAACTTTAGGTTGTGTTGATTCAACTAACTAAAAAAAAGGAAAAGAAATTAGTTTGAACAAGCAGAGAAAGTCACTTTCTGAGTGTTACTTGGGTTAAAAGTCCAGTCAACTCAAAAAAGCTTACAATTTTAAGTTGACTCAATTTTTTTTCAAACTGCAGTATTGTGCAGCCTGATTTTTACACAGTTTCCCTTCATTGTCTGGCCTCAAAAGTACCCTACTCTGAAGATCCTGATGGTGAGAAGCACTCAAAGAAATTACGTTTGCTGCTTGTCCAAACAACTTATTTAAATTGAGCTGAAACAACACGATTCTTAAGTTTTTTGATGGACAAGTTAATTGTTTTATGTTCGATCAACCGATTTTGTGTTGGGATAACATAAATTAATTGTGTGGAACCCTGTATGCTTTACAGAGTATAAACAAATGCACATGCTTTAAACCAGCACAAAGCCGCTAACTGACTTCACAGAAAGTGAACATTGTTACAAAATGTACTAAAAGCCGGATGAACAAAACAGAGGGACTGAATGGACCACTGCTGCTCTTTCAAAAGCACCTCTCCTGCTTTCCTTTTCAATCTCTGTGAGGAATTTCCACCCGCGTCCCTACATGCAGATGAATTTGGGAATCTCATTAAAGTCCTAATTTCTTCCGCTCTCGTTGGACGGCAGGCAGGCGAATGACTTACGACCATTATTCTGTCAAAAAGTCTTCAAGAGGAACTGATTGAAGACTAGTCCACCCATCTAAACTCACAGCACGGGTGGAAAGTTTACCCTGAAACAACAACCACTCAAGAAAATGCTCAGCAAGCGCTAAATGTCAAACTGTTGGTGTAATTGAACCGCTGTTATAATGACACTAATACACATCTCTTACTCTACGGACAATTTAAACACCTTTTTTTTGCCCATTAACAGCTTCTGAATGACAATAACAGTGAGCACAGTACTATTAGGGAAACAATTCGCTTAGAATTCCTAACTTGTTTTATTTCTTCATCTTCTGAGACTTTTTCATCAAGTCTGGACCTCTTGGATTTTATTGATGAGTCACTAAGTTGAGTTATAGTATGTCAAACTAGGTTTTAGATTTTCTTTTTATTATAGATTGTATTTATTTATTTGTTAATTTGCTTATTTTCATTCATTTCCTGTTTGCGTGTTCATTTATTTATTCATTATTATTTTATTCTCTTCTTTAGTTTTGTTAAAATGGTCATTGTCTGCTAGTTGGTTTTGATGTGGTCATTATAATTAAAATGTTGACAAAATAAATGAATAAATAAATGAATGAATAAATAAACAAACAAACAAAAATTTATTAAATAACTAACTAAATAAATGTGTTTGTTATAATAAATGTTTACCAAAAGACGCAAATAAATAAAAAATAAAATCATGTGTTTAGTTAATATGTTGACAATGAAAATAAACAAATAGGGCCCTATCATACACTTGGCGCAATGTGGCGCAAGGCGTGGCGCAATAGTCTTTTGCTACTTTCAGCTCGGCGCAAGGGTCATTTTGAGATGTTGCGCCACATTGTTTAAATAGCAAATGCATTTGCGCTCATATGTGCGCCCATAGGCGTTCTGGTCTAAAAAAGCAGGCGTGTTTTGGCGGGTTGCTATTTTGAGAAACTGTAAATAATCTGTTAGTTTAGTGTAATTAGGCAAGTTATTGTATAACTTATTATAATAATTGTTGGATAATAATAATAATAATAATAATAATAATAATAATAATAATAATGAAACAGAAACCAAAAGCAAACAAACAAATAAACAAACAAACAAACAAACAAATAAATAAATAAATAAATAAATAAATAAATAAATAAATAAATAAATATTCTTATTATAACAAGGGTGAATCAGGCAAAAAGCGAAAAATAATATCCTACTATTGATTTTATAAAATCATTTTTATTTAGTTTCAGTTCTTTTAAGTTATGTTGTCAGCAGTTTAAAATTAATCTAAATGAAAACGAGAAACATTTCTTAACTACTGTTAATAAAATAAAATTGTACTTGTAGGTAGTTTTCAGCATTTGTTTCAACTATACAAAAATACAAAACTAGTATTATTTAGTACACACAATGATAAAAAATAATAATGAGTATAATAATAATTTATTATATAGCGTAATAGATAAAATAATGAGAAGTTTTCCTGATTATTTGGGTCAATTTTAGGTGTGTGTGTGTGTAAAAAAAAAAAAAAAAAAAAAGAAAAACTCCAAGATCTGAGGAACTGGAATAAAAGTTTAAAGACTGCTTTTCTTTCAGCCCTTGAATAATTTGAAATGCTAAATTAAATTCAAATCAGTTCAAGGGATTCAATTATCTTGATTCAGAAAACCATTTTTCCATGTTGCAAACCTTTCAAATGCGATTACATTTACTTCAGCACGGTATTAACAGAAGTTGGTGTGTGCGAGTGTGTGTGTTTAGTCTGTTAAAGTGGCACTGGCTGTTGGCAGCAGTTATTGGCCACTGTAGGCCAGCAGTGAAGGAAACCAAGCACTAATGTGAAACACACGCTCACCACACACATCCAAACCATTTCACACACCAACCCACAGACACCCTGGAGGAACACATTCATGCTCGGACACCAGCTCTACTGCGATTCTGCCCTTCAGTATATACTACAAATCATGATAGATATCACAAAGTACAAATGATCAATGCTGAGTTCACACCAAATGTGGAATACGCACACCAGCAAGGCCACTTATGGCTGAAGAAAACTTTCAAGTGGCCTAGTCAAAGTCCTGACCTGAATCCATTTGAGATGCTGTGGCATGATTTTACACCAAACATGGAATTACGTATTCATGACCTAATTTACATACTCCATGGACTGACAAGACAAAATCTAAACTTTATAGAAGGTGTCTGTCCCTTTTTGTCTGGCATAAAAATAACACCTCATGTCAGAAAAAGAACATCATACTGTACCAGCAGTAAAATGGTGGTGGAAGTGTGATGGTCTGAGGCTGTCTTGCTGTGATAAATGAAATCATAAATTCAGCTGTAAACCAAAATATCCTAAAGGAGAACGGCCCACCATCCGTTAGTGACCCCAAGCTAAAGCAAAATTAGGTTTTACAGGAGGACGAGGATTCAAAGCACTCCAGCAAATCCACTTTTGAATGGCTGAAGCCGACATTGAAGTGGCCAAGACAAAGTCCTGACCTGAATCCAATTGAGATGCTGCAGCATACTCTGTGGACTGGCAAGACAAAAGTTGGACTTTTTGGAAGGTGTGTATAATACCAACAGTAAAATATAGTGGTGGTAGTAGTGTAAAGGTCTGGGGCTGTTTTGCTGCTACAAGACCTGGAAGACTTGTTGTGATAAATGAAACCATAAATTCAGCTGTAAACCAAACTATCCTGAAGGAGAACATCCCGCTATCTGTTAGTGACCTCACACTAAAGCAAAATTGGGCTTTGCAGCAGGACAAGGATGCAAAGCACACCAGCAAATCCACTTCTGAATGGCTAAAGAAAACTTTGAAGTGGCCTAGTCAGAGTCCTGATCTGAATCCAATTGAGATGCTGTGGCATGACTTCACACCAAACAAGAAATGACCTATTTTCGTGAGTAATTTACATACTCTGTGGACTGACAATATAGTGGTGGTCGTAGTGTGAAGGTCTGGGGATGTTTTGCTGCTTCAGGACCTGGAAAACTTCAAAAATTCAGCTGTAAACCAAACTATCCTGAAGGAGAACGTCCCGTCATCTGTTAGTGACCTCACACTAACGCAAAATTGGGCTTTGCAGCAGGACAAGGATGCAAAGCACACAAGCAAATCCACTTCTGAATGGCTGAAGACAACTTTGGAGTAGCCTAGTCAGAGTCCTGATCTGAATCCAATTGAGATGCTGTGGCATGACTTCACACCAAACAAGAAACTACATATTTTTGTGAGTAATTTACATACTCTGTGGACTGACAATATAGTGGTGGTCATAGTGTGATGGTCTGGGGATGTTTTGCTGCTTCAGGACCTGGAAAACTTGCTGTGATAAATGAAACCACAAATTCAGATGTGAAGCGAATTATCCTAAAGGAGAAGGTCCAGCCATCTTTGGTGACCTCAAGGTGAAGTGAACTTGGGTTTTGCAGCAGGACAAGGATGCAAAGCACACCAGCAAATCCACTTCTGAATGGCTGAAGAAAACGTTGGAGTGGCCTAGTCAGAGTCCTGACCTGAATCTAATTGAGATGCTGTGGCATGACCTTAAAATGTCGGCTGATGCTCGAAAACCCTCCAATGTGGCTGAATTTTGCAAAGATGAGTGGGCCAAAATTCCTATACAGCGCTTTAACAGACTCATTGCAAGTTATGGAAAATGCTTGATTGCGGTTGTTGCTGTGGTGGCCTAACCGGTTATTATGTTCAGGGGGCAAACAACTGCATGTGTTTACTTGTGTGATCGTTGACTAATTCAGCTATTTTGATGATCTGAAACATTAAAGCGTGACGCACAAAAAAGAAATCAGCAAGGGGGCAAACACTTTTTCACACCACTCTATATATAGTTTTTTATTGTTTTGAAAATTTAATTGAAAATTTGTAATTGAAAATGCAATTATTGAAATAGTAAGAATAGTAGATCCTGTCCAGTAGACAGGATCGTTACTGACCCGATAGAGCCACTGATGCCCTGTTACTAAAGTTTAATTTGCCTGTGAACATTTGTCAATTGCGTGCAAATACAGTCAGGATTGAGAAACAGTCTTTGTTTTTAAGCCTTCAAATGCTACCTTCTCGGTTCCTCTTATCTGATTGGATGTTGTGAGCATGTAAATTTTCCCGTTACAACCAGTACAGCAAAGAGACAGCAACATGGCGGCAACATCAAGTGATGACGGAAAAGGAAAACATTTGTTTCGAACGTCTTGGAAGCAGACATTCACGAGGGTACACCATGACTAAAAAAAAAGATGTTTTGTACAGTTTGCTGTCAATTTGGCAGGTCAATTTTGCTCATTATACATTTATTATACAATTTTTTTTTTATATTTAACTTTCAAGATTTACAAACATTTTGACACTATTTTTTTTTTTTATTTGTGGCTAAGAAATAGCTATTAACTCTTTTGGTAGGACCAGTGAAAGTATTGGCAGGTCAAGTAAAAATCTGAACCACTGGTCAGATTGGGCCAGTAAAAAAAAATCCCTAGCGTTGAACCCTGTAAATTGTCATATATACAAACATATTAAAAACAAATATAAATCAATGTTTTTGTAAAGTATTAATTAAACATAAAATGCATAAAACAATTACAAACTAAATCTGAAAATCATTAATTTCCAAAGTACAACTCCATGACACTGGAAACCCTGCAAAACCACTGTAATCTGATTTATAATCCACTAGAAATAGTCTAGTAAATGAGTGAATGTCATCATGAGCAGATGTATTCAACACATGAGCATTAACAGCTGGATATGAGGCACCAGGGGGATGCTTTTATGCATTTACAGTCAGACTCTTCCAACACGATATTACACATGAGAAAGTCAAAACCATAATCAACCCATTTAACAGACAGCCAAAACACAGCAACAAAACAATTCTCATCAAACAAAACTATTAAGAAAATGCTGGCAACACAACAGTTCGTGAAGTCCCATCTGAATAATAATATAAGCTTAGAAGAAAATCACAGAATTCTTCATTAAAACCATATTTACTACGGAAAATAAAGGTGGGAAAAGAAGATTTGTTTTTTCTTCAAATCTTTTTGATCTTTTACTAAAAGTTCTTTTTCAATGCACCATAATTGACTATTTATTTATTTATTTAT
>NC_141023.1:11357500-11362500 GCF_052040795.2 Danio rerio
AACTGCTAGGGGTGGGCGAATCGATCCTAAAGTACTGGTATTTTTGATACTGGCAATGTATTAAAATAATTGATCATTAAACAGAAGTATCGATCCCTTCTATGTTTTTCTTTCTTAATGATTTATCACTGATTTTTTAGAATATCTTAATAAAAGTAATAATAGCGCCTCATAGTATAAAATATTTACATACATAGAAAGAGGAATGGGAACTATAATATTCTTCCAGTGAAAAATAACTATAAAAAATTTCATCAAAGTATTGGTATTGGTAAGGAATAAGGTACCAATTAAATATCGCTATCGATAATCGATGGTACTCGTCTTTCAATCCTTGGAATTGGATAGGAAAGAAAATCGCCCATCAGTACCGACTGCTCTGAACCGAACCAGTTAAAACAAGCCAAAAAGAAGTCATGTGACAACATCCACACCCAACAAATGGCTAGAAAAATGTCCTGAAATGCATTTTGATTGGACACAATGAACTCAAGTGCGCAACACATGAAAGTAAACAGTGGAGGAAATTCAGCAGGCAGTTTGGACCTCTTCACAACTTTACATTTATTTGCAGCCGCCATAACTGCAACCCAGGCTCATTGTGAAAACGTACCCAGCTCTACAAATATGTACCTGAGGCTACGTCTGGCTGCATTTCGTCTCAAAAACAAAGTCCCCGCAAACAACTTCTGTTCCTTTTCATGCTCTGGCAGACCACTTACTTTCGTTACAGCCTTTCCAGTATTAGTTCCAGTATTGTTTCCCAAGTAGCTCGCCAGGTACACCATTGGACTTGAGATATGGAGCGGAGTGGACCATGACAACATGGGAGTCGAGCGTAGAACAGTTCCAGAAACCAGGTAAAACAAATGCAAAAACTAATTGGTGAGTCAAGAGCGGGGGGTAGAGGGGTTTTGGTAAGTGATCGGTAAGTGAAGAGCAGGGACGGGGAAGGTGGTGGATGGTGCAATCGGTAAGGTAAGACCAGGTGAAGTGGCTGTTAAGTGAAAAGAAAGAGGAAAGTTGGGTTGTCAGGCCAGATTCAGGGTGTAAGGACAGGTTGACCATCAGGCCACTGTATTTTTGCCATTGTATTTTTCATTTGTATTTTATTTTCTCAGTGTAAGGCGCTCGTGGCATTCTTTCAACTAGTATGTGCGTCGGGAAAGCTCAAGTTTGTCGCTCCATATATGCAAGCCACGCACCTCCATAGGAAATAACTTGCACCCATAAAAGACACGATATGTGACTGGCCCTTACTTAATAGCCACAGCCATAGTTAATCCAGGGTGCATGGTGTACAAGCTTGGGTCTTCAAACTAGCACTTAGTTGGCATAACTAAGTTGCAGCAGTTTTGTTCCATGCAGAAACAAGGTGTTGAGAAGCATTTACGATTAATTAACCGTGATAAATTAAAGCGCAGTTAATAGTGAAATTGGTTAATCGTTACATCCCTAGACACAATCCAACAAGAAGCTGTATTTTAAAGACTTTTTGCCATTGAACATAAAAAATTGCAGATTTTGACTGACACAATGCATTTATTAGAGCAACATAAGACGTTTTTATGGTCCAGTGTCACGTATCAATCTGAATATGTAATACTGATGGCTGAAACGTTCAAGAATTCAGGGCTAAACTCATTTGAGCTCAATAAGGACACAGCTGTCTTCTGTGTTTATTTGGAAACCATTGAACTTTACTGAACTGAAACACTGAAATGCTCGAGCTACATAATGACGCTATTATACTTGTCAAAATGCCTTAGAGCAGGATTAAAATGTTGTCTAATAGTTCCCAAAGTTTGCATGACTACCAATGTTTACACCTACAACTATATATCAAAAATGTGCAAGAATTCATATGTGCTGATTTGCAGTGGATAATTCTTTATGAAAAGAATCCCACGGAGATCCAGAAACTGGTGTACTTGTTCACCTTAGGTTGGCTTAGCTGGGGTTCAAAAGAAACTTAATACTCAGTAATATTACTGATTTAACTGACAATATTGTATAGATGACCCAAAAAAATGCATGGTTTAACACATGCATGGTTTTAAAAACACTTCAACATCTCAAATGCCTCACAGTTGGAACCAGACTGATGCGATTTAATGTCAGGAGCACGCATGAATGCATATATTTGTGGATATTTGCAGCAACTGTGAACAATTAGCTAGAGAAAACCTCAACCTCCTGCTGAGGAGTCTCAGAGTTTCATCCTGTAAGAAGCAAACATCCACTAAACTTCATATTGGATGATCAGTTGGCGGTCTAGGTGTGATTGTCCACTTCGAGTTCATATCCTGGAGGAAATAAATCTCCGTAGAAGCGGCTGGACGGTGAACATTGCTGCCAATGTTTACTCTAAAAGCTGGTTGTAATTGAGCCAAATGGTAAAGTTCACTGATTGCAACCGGGCCAGAAGGTCCAATTAAAGTCATTATAATTATGTTTATGAGGTGGGGTGTGGACGGGGATGGGGCTGGAGAATGCAACAAGCTGAGATTGAAATCAGTTCAATATGGGAAATGAGTATGATGACTGTTATACTCCATACCAATTAAACCACCCATCCATTAACCACAACGAGTCTAGCTGTAGTCCAACATGTGGAACGGGGCTGAGTACAGGAAAAACGACTGTATCATAGTAAATAGAGTTAATAGGGGGAAAAGTAAATAAATTTATTTATTAATTTATCAATTCATCAAAATGAAGAGAAAAAAATAAACCAAATAAATAAACAAATAAATAAATAAATAAATAAATAAATAATAAAATAAAATGCAGAAGTAAATAAAATAAATAACAAATATTAAATAAATAGGTTTACAAATATTAAAACATAAAAAAAAAATCCCCAGAGCATATATTGTTGTTAAATTGATATTATAAATTAATATGATATACTATATCACATATCAATATATCTTGTCAGGCATATTTAAATGAAGTGTATTTTTCTGCGATATTAAATCTTTACACTTTGCCACTATCCTTTAAACCACTATCATTTTTGGGCAGTTAATTAATAATGAATTAAAAAGTTTACAGTATTTAAAACAGTTTACAATATAATTTAAAACAATATACTCAAATTTATACAACAGTTCTGTCTGGTTCTCAAATTTGATTGGCTGATAGCCGTGCGATCTTCTGCAATATCAGAACTCCTACAGCCTCTTTACCCTTTGTGTATTACTCCACCCACATACAGCCTGCAAAAAGCCGACACTACAGATCTAAAGTTTAAAAGATACATGCTCAACTGTTTAACTGTCAGCTTATGATTTGAATCCGGAAGAAAGTAGTTCCTCATACAAAAGGGTTTTTGAGACTCTCCATGTTTGATTTTGTTTTTATATACACAATTATGCCGTCAAACTGTTGTATAAACGCAATATCACACGAGTGGCAGTGCGATATGGCTGTATATCGGCACTGGTGGGGGGACTAAGGCACTCGGCCTGCAGCCTCCGACCAGTGGCGATATACATAGCGCACTGCTACTTGTGTGATATAGCTCATATATATATATATATATATAACCATATACACCTAGTACTTGACCCACCTCCAAAATGCATTTTTTCATCTAGTTATAAAATGGAAGTCTTCAGGGTCAAATCCTACTACAGGATCTACTATTTGATCTGACCAAAGGAACAACACATTTCTTGAGTTGTTTTTTTTTTTTGGAAGGGGGGGGGGGGGGGACAATTGTTCTATGTTCAGTCCACTTACATAAAAAAAATGTAAAAACTAATAAGTTAACCTAATTCATTCGTTGTCCGACCACAAAAAAAAAAGAAAAAAAAGTGAATAAATAATTGTGTGGAACCTAGCTTTTTTTTTTTACAGTGTAGGAGTCACAACAAACTCCTACAAAAGTTCACATTAACGAGCTGTCAAAATGTTCAAAACAGTGGACCTATCAGAATAACTCTGAACAAACAAATACATAAATATCAAAATAATAGCTTTTATAAATTATATATATATATATATATATATATATATATATATATATATATATATATATATATATATATATATATATATATATATATCCCTCTGTAGGTCTGATTTGTGTTGTAATGCAGTGAGATGTCAGTTTGTGTCGGAGCCAATGCCAAAGATCAAGATTGCGATGTAATTCATCAGGAAATACATGAATAGCAAATAAAGTAAATAAATAAACAAGTAAATAAATAAATAAATACATGAATAAATAAAGTAAAAGAATGAATGAATAAATGAATAAGTAAATAAATGAATATGCAAATAAATAAATAAAAAATAAGTGAAAAGTAAATAAAAAAACAAGTCAATAAACAAATAAATACATATATTAATAAAGTACATGAATGACTGAATAGGTGAATAAATGAATATGCAAGTAAATAAATAAAAAATGTAAAGTAAATAAAGTAAATAAATAAACAAATAAGTAAATAAATGAATAAATACATGAATAAATAAAAGAGATGAATTAATCAAGAAATAAATGAATAAGTGAATTAATGAATATGCAAATAAATAAAAAAGCGAAAAGTAAATTGAACCATTGAACAAACAAAAAAACAAACAAATAAATAAAGGGTTTACAAAAATATATCTGTAGGTCTGATATACGTGTTGTAATGCAGTAAGATGTCAGTTTGTCGCAGCCAATGCCAAAGACCAAGATTGCGATCTGAATGGAACAGAGTATGAATAAATGAATGAATAAATGAATGAATAAATGAATAAATAAATAAATAAATAAATAAATAAAGAGTTTACGAATATAAAAACGACAAAAATATTCCTAAGTCTGATATTTGTGTTGTTGCAGTGAGACGTCAGTTTGTTCCCCAGCTATTGCCAAAGACCGAGATTGAAATCTGAATGGAACCGAGAGAACCAGCATTATCTCTTCTGGCTCGTTGTGCTACACATTTTCAGATAACAGATAACAGCTGACCTGTAGCTTTTTATTTTTTGCTAGCGAAAGG
>NC_141023.1:11367500-11405000 GCF_052040795.2 Danio rerio
AAGAATATTTTCAAAATATAGAAAGATTTTAGACAATATGTATAATTTGTGCATGAAGTTGTTCACAATTCTTATCCATCCACAGAGTCAGTTATGTCGTCAAATGTTTACGAATACAAGTGCAGCCGTTTCAAGGTTATTTCAGATCAATCATGTCAGAATTTACCGATATTTTGGAATGGATGCGTAAACGGTAAAGCCGCTCCAGAAATGTTCTGAATATTTACCAGTATCACTGTGGGAAAGTGGCTAATAATAGTAGATAAATCTTCTGTTCATTTATTAACACTAAGGATTTCCTCGTGAGAGCGCCCTCTAGCCTTTAGAAGAGATTATTTACCACTGATAACAAAATGGTGCTTTGCTAACAATATGTTCATGGTAATTAACGCTTTGCAATAGACCGCCCACTTGGCCTTCAGAGGAGATTATTTAATACTGATAACACAACCATGCTTCCCTGACAAGATCTTCATGATGATCACCGCTCTGCGAGAGAGCGCCCTCTAGCCTTCAGAGGAGATTATTTACTACTGATAACACAACCGTGCTTCCCTGACAAGATGCTCATGATGATCACCGCTTTGCCTGAGAGCGCCCTCTAGCCTTCTTCAGAGGAGATCATTTACTACTAATAACACAACCATGCTTCCCTGACAAGATGTTCATGATAATCACAGCATTGTGAGAGAGAGCGCCCTCTAGCCTTCTTCAGAGGAGGTTATTTACTACTGATAAGACGACTGTGCTTCCCTGACAAGATGTTCATGATTGTCACAGCTTTGCGAGAGAGCGCCCTCTAGCCTTCTTTAGAGGGGATCATTTACTACTGATAACACAACTGTGCTTTACTGACAAGATGTTTTTAATGATCACGGAGTAGGCATGGGCCGGTATTAGATTCTGATGGTATGATAACCTTGGGTAAAAATATCACGGTTTCACAGTATTATTATTACTGCTCTAATATATATTCTTTTTAAATGTCTGGTAAAAAAAATTTAATTAAATAAAAAAATTATATATTTTTTGAAAGATTTATAAAATTTTGCAGCAGTAAACATGTCAGGCTATATAATTCAAATTCATCATAGAATCATAGACTTCTGCTGTCTTCATTAGTTTCAAAAACAGATTTAAAACGGCAGGTTTGGATATTTTTTTCTGCCGGAGATACTTTTGTCCTAAAAAAAAAAAAGAGAAACAAACAAAAAAGTAAATACAAATTCTTACACATACCTTAGGAACGGTATTACAGAAAATTTTTGGCGGTTTTAAAACCTTGACTTTTCCAAAACGCGGTATACCTTGAAAACGGTTATCGTTCCACGCCTATTTGCAAGAGAGCGCCCTCTAGCCTTCAGAAGAGATTATTTACTACTGATAACACATCCACACTTACCTGACAAGATGTTCATGATCAATACAGCTTCACAGTTTAATTTAATTGAATCCCACAGTTCTATTTGAAAACTTCCAGAAAGTCTGATCTTTGACTGCTAAAAACATTCAAAGTACCATTGGTGATGACCATTATATAACAGGTTTTAAAAACATCAAGTCAGATTCAGTAGTGTTCATTTCACTAGCTCAAAACATCTTAAGAAAAAAACGCATTCCAGAAAGTTTGGAGCAGATTACACACTGCAGTTTATTCCATCACAGCAAATGTCATAACAACACTCATTTGAAATTAGTCTCTGAATCTCTAAACAGCTTGACTTAGCAAACTTTCAATCCAGTTCGATTCAGCTTTGAAACATCATAGACCACTGGAGTTAAAATTAGGACCAAATTTGCAAGTTTGAAACACCAAGCCAAAGCAAACCTTCCAGAAAGCTTGCTTTGGCTGGTGATGTGCAGTACAGATTTACACATCCAAGTCAAGACACAAGTGCTGTTTGATTGTGTAAAGTTATACGTCATTAAATTTGAAACTCAAGTCTCGAGTCCACAACCCTGCTAAACTAATTTCAATCTTTTTAACATTCAAGCAAAACAACAACAATAAATGCATCTGCTCTTTATTTTAAGAGGGTTTCCAGTAACACTTTACTTGAAGCGGGTGTTCATAAGACTGTTAGAAAACCTTTATAATCATCACGATACATGTCTATTTAGATTTTATCTATTTGTATGGCAACTGTTATTAGCGTCTTTTTTAGGGTAGCTTATATGTGTGCTGTATTCGCAGGTGCAGAAACAGGGTATTGTTTCAGGGTACAAAATATGTTATTTCCGATGCTCTGTCTAGAGCTTGACGTTGTTTTTTTCACTGGTGTTAATTGTCAAAATGAGCTTTGACTTTTATGAGAAGGGGTGTTGCATTCGCAGGTGTGTATGTGTGTCTCGTTTACTGTTGGATCCTCTGAAAATAATAAACACTGTTCATTTCATTGATATCTTTTTCTTTATTGTATTTATCTATGCTAATAGACTGTTTAGTATATTTTATGCAGATGCACTCCCCCTACAGAATCGTCCCAATCAATCTAAAATTATTAATTCTGTAAAAACAGAGATATTCAAGTCCTCTCAGGGCTCGAAATGAACCTTTTTGCATGGTAGCACTGGTGCTCTTAACTTAAAAAATTTAGGCGCACCAGCTAAAATTTAGTGGCACCCACCAGTTATGAGCACCGTTACTACAAGCTTCGTAATAACAGATTTATTGCATTTGAAATCAACACTAATCAAAACTAACAAGCAAAAAATATATATATGAATGCATAAAGAAAATATGTCCTTCACAAATCCTGTTATCACAAGAACATACATTTTTATAACATAATTGAGTGACCAAAAGCTACACGGACACGGCACTGCTTGACATGAATAAATCTGTTAACGATAACTGTGCTGTGTTCTCACGAGTGGTGTCTGATAGATGCTTTTGATATATACCTTATTATTTCCATACGTAATCTTAATAGCAATACCAGTCTTTTCATGACCTCCAATATTAGTGTAGTTTAATCTTAGTCAATGCAAGCCCTTTTGCTATGGTGTACGTGGTGTTAAATTTGACATATAGCTGCCAATTGCAGGGCAGACAGAATCTGGCGATTAAATTAAGAATTGAACAGAACCTCTTGTGCTTAAAATGTGTAGATGAGGCAAACAGTTACCTGAAAATTCTGTCCCACAGACTATACCCTCTTAAGGCCCAAGGTGTTTTTTTACACGCATTTTTTATTTCTCTTAGTTATTTGGGCTTATTGGAACCTAATAATAATAAAATCTAAGTATCATCTTTTAATATGATGTACTTTTAGAGAAAAATGATGTCCATATATGTGGACTCGTGGTCCCAATTTACATAACATACTTTTTTCTGACTGTTTTTTTATGCATATTTAACAACAATATTTTTTTTTTAACTTGCTTTGACTATCAGAGAGTAAAAACAACATTTTATTTTCCATTTTGGACAGTTAAAAATAGGGTTTGGGGCATGTCATATGCTGCAAAACAGTTGCAGTATGACACTGTATGTCTGTAACAAAATATAAAACATTAACCCCCGGTTTCACAAACAAGGTTTAAGGCTATTTAAGATTAAATTGCATGTTTGAGCTGTCTCAACTCAAAATAACTTGTGGTGAGATGTCTTTAAATATGTCGGTGTAATTTTTTTGTCTCCAGGTGCATACCAGTAATATTTTTCTAAGGCCATTTTTATAAATGTGTCTTAAACAGCCTAATTTAACTAAGGCCTAGTCCTGGCTTAATCTAAGCACTGTTTGTGAAACTGGGCCTTAAAGTATTTTAAATAGCCACTTAGGAGCCAAAAATGTGCTGTCCAGGTATGTGGACACTCAGGCCCAAGGAGGTCATAGTCAATGCTTTAGTTATTTCATAGCGGAATTGAAGCCAATAGAAGTCTTTTATCCACTCTTCAAAAAGTATAGATGGTGTATAAACATTCACCACATGATCGGTAATCAGATGTGCCATTATTTGTAACTTTAGGTGGTTTCTAAAACTAAATCTGACAGTGTTGATTTCATCCCTGTCATCTGAAGGCAGAAGGCATTGACTGAGTGATTGACAGCTGATTTTAACCAATCCATTCGCGTTCAGTTCTAGAGCAGTGGGTCAATAAGATGATTTTAAAGGCGGGACAAGGATTTTGGTCTTTGTTTACTGCAGCAAGTTGACATGACAACAATTTTAAACTATTCCCGAGTGCTGCGTTTCAAGTGCAAAGATTACACAACGTGTGAATCTGTCCTAAATGTGTGAAAATCTGTGAAAAGTGTGAACATTTTGCAGTGAAAACCGGTTGCATGCCATAATTTCGCACAAATTCTCCCAAATATATATTGAGGTTGCATAGATGAAACTTCTGGTGCATATGAGACCAAAACGGTCACAATTTCGAGCCCTGCATCTAGTGAAATTGCACTCATATAAATCGAAAAATAACAAAATATTGCAATGTTACACATTTCCAATATCCTGCAGTTCCAGTAACATGTATCATGTCGTGATTATAAAGGATCTTATGAACATCCCCTTCAAGTAAATTGTTACAGAGCATCCTCTGTATGGAAACCCTCTTCTCCTCTGGCTCCATGCACACCTCTCCAGCTGAGCGGAGGCTAAACCACGGCACTTACAGACCGGCTTGTCTGGAGCAGAGGAAACCCAGAACTGCTGCTATAGCACTGCCACAACACAGCCCAGTAAACACTTCACAGTACAGCTGCTTCTGTAAACACACGAGCAGCGTCTCGTACAACACAGCTGAGAACTAGAGAAAGACGTCTGTCTCCTTTGTGACATTTGTCTTGTCTGTCTCGATTGTATCAACACAAAACCCACAGAATATCAGCCGTGATGCATGATGGGTACTAAATATATTGACTTACGAATTGGAGGTGGCCAAAGACAGAGCGCTGACAGAAGAGGTCAACTTCCTGCTGTCCCACAGTCTCACTTCCTGTTGCCTCACCTGCAAACACATTGGGTTATTACATTCGCCTCTACTTGAGAAAGCCATACATTTATTAAACACTGCGTTAAATTATTGACCTGATTGAATCCAGTGGTGAGCAGGTTGTCGTCTTTGACCCAAAGGACGCGGGAGTCTCTATTACCCTGATGAGCCTGAACACACTGCAAAAACACAAACACATTGAAATGAGACAAAATATTATGAATATTATGCATTTCATTAATTAAAGCATGATTGGTTAATTTAAAATGATACATGGTTTTAAGCTAGAATCTCACATTAGGACTTGCTTAGTAAATGTCTATCTTTAGGTTAAATTTTGTACAAAAAAGGACCAGGGGGGGACAAGTCGGAGCACTCACTATGGTCCCCCTGGGCTCTGCGATTGATTCGGAAAATTCAAAATTAAACCAAAACAAACCATTACAATTGGCTTTGGATTGACAATCAAAATTCAGGAAATTGCAACCTGCAGAACCTGGGAACTTAAACAATTTTAAAATTCGTACAAAAAAAAAAAAAAAAAGTCGTACAAAATTGTTATTTAATAAAATAATAAAGAATCATTACAAATAATTTTAGGTTTTCATACTTTTTCAGGCTTTTGTTTGCCCCAGAATTTTAATTTTGGTTTATCGTTTTTTTCTTAAATTAGCATTTTTCTGAGGCTCCAATGTCATGATTCAGTATTTTCATTTTTTTGGCAAAGAAGGGGTTACTTTCATCGTGTTTACAATGAAATAACTGAACATAAACATAAGAGGCTAAGAAAAAGCACATTGTAGAAGAAAATTCAGAGTGGCACTTGCAGCAAAACTCTTCATATATACAATCATGCCTTGAGCTGTATTGTCATAGCCATGTCCACAAACCAACAGCCGAGAGCTTCTGTTGTTCAGCTGTTGAGTTCATTACAACAGCTATTTCCCAATCAAGCAGGGCAATTATGATGCTTTAGAATAGCTGGTTGGACTAGTTGGTATGGTATAGAACTTTGGATATCCCCATAGACTGTGACAGTTTGCAAAGGCTTTATATAATTTTGGACATGCCACTTTTGGTTCGATTCTAAATCAAAGATTAGTTTTTTTCTACAATGATGGCTCTTGTACATTATATTATTATATTTTGGGAGAGCCTGGTGTAATTTTTAGTAAATTGCTGGT
Source organism: Danio rerio (assembly GCF_052040795.2). Taxonomy (NCBI): domain Eukaryota; kingdom Metazoa; phylum Chordata; class Actinopteri; order Cypriniformes; family Danionidae; genus Danio; species Danio rerio. The sequence continues at coordinate 11,373,627 of NC_141023.1, forward strand.
TAAATAAAAATAACTACGTCAAAATTGACCAGGGGGTATGAATAATTTGGGGCTTGACTTTAGGTGTATATAAAATACACACTCAAACATATGTGTGTGTTTGTTTGTGTGTGTGTGTTTGTGTGTGTGTGTGTGTGTGTGTGTGTGTGTGTGTGTGTGTGTGTGTGTGTGTGTGTGTGTGTGTGTGTGTGTGTGTGTGTGTGTGTGTGTGTGTGTGTGTGTGTGTTAGGGGATCCACATGGGTAACCATGGAAGCTTACACACGAAGGTAGGTTCACTAAATGAAATTTCTCATGGATTATTGAAAATTATTATGTTATTTTCATGATTCACATGAACTTCGAGTGAACTTTAACTTGTGAAACAGGTGTCAGCCAGTTAGAACACCACCTGCAAATACCTGAGAGTAGAGAATCGTGCTTACATAACACTGGAAAAGTGATGTGATTATTGTCCACCGCGAAGCGTATAAGGATATTTTGTTGATTTTGTAGTCAATTTTATTGATGACATCACCAGTGACTAGTTGACTCGACAACTTTAATAGCAAAAAATCTAAACTTGCTCAGCCTTTATTGTGTTTGTGTTCATATATCAGATTTCTGTATTTACAGTAAGTGGATCAATTCAAAACATTTCAGACGCCTTTTACACCTATATTAACGTTGACCACCTGTGTTGTGATCAGAAATCTACACAGCAGGTATAAACAGAGCAGTGTTCATTTTTTGACAAAAAAGTTGTCAATTTTTATGCTAAACAAGTTTCTACCAACTGAAAAACAAGATTTACGTCTGATGTCAAGACAAAAAGATTGTAAACCATATGGGGAGGAAATAGCTTATAAAAACAACAAATCTAAAGCGACATCAGCATGCCAGGGAATCATTCGCAAAGTGAACTTTAAATAATTAATATTTTTTATTTACCTGAGTGTGTACTTTTGCAATCTAGATTAGATTTAGTCCACTAAAATCTTACGAAATGTAGTCGACTAAAACTAAAATCATTCTGACGACTAAAATATGACTAAAACTAAAATGGAATTAGTCAAAAGCCTACGACTAAACTAAATCAAAATTAAAATGCTGTCAAAATTACCATCGAAACCGAGCCTCGAAGAGATGAAGGTTTTAAACTGCACGAGATTGTTGAAAGCACTGAACCCTGATGACTGAATGACTGACATATAAAAAGCCTCCTCTTCCTGAGCTTTAATGACGAGTGTGTGTGATAGGGAGCAGATCAGGGCTTGTCTGTGATGTGAATGACATCTGCTCACTGATAGACGACTCAATCGCCCTGAAACAGCACTTCCCTAATCACCGACTGCAAAAACAACACGCTTCAAACTCTGGGACTGAATCTGATAACAGAGATTTCTGAAGGCAGAGTGGTTTTCTGCACAGGAACGACGTTCACTTTGAATGGCGGGAGGTCAAATCCTGTTGGAGGCATCGGCTTAAACCAGATTGAAGAAAGTTCTTTTAAAGGGGATGTCCACATGTAGACGGGTTTGTTTGTAAATTGAGTTTATCCTCCTTCGCTTTAAAAAATAATACAATCTCACCCACACATGCACATGGATTACACAAGGTTTTAAAAAGATCTTCATCCACATGAAAATGCCAAAGCAATAGGTGGTGATATACCTCGAACTGTAAAGTCATATTAGACAGTCAGAAGCCTCAAAAAAAATGTATATTGGTTACAGTTGCCTGCATTCTTATACCTCTGTTCAGAAATAGTGTAGGATAATAGTCTATATTAGCAAACTGTACATGTTACAAGCCCTAACAGCACAGATATTAGCAGAAGTAATTGGTTATGTTGGCCGACTACGTCTCCGACAACAGTTTTATGCATTAAATAACAAACAAGCGTCTTTTTACACCGCTTTTTCTACGCTGTTTGGATTTTTAGGATTTCTATTAAACCTTCTCTAACAATTTTTTATATTTTTCAGGATTTATATTAAAGGTGTAGTGTGTAAGTTTAAAACCCAGTGGTTGAACTGGGTATTGCACATCTAAATCAAAACCTAAGCGAGCGCAGTTTGCCATATTGACAACATCAACAGAAGTGTGCCTAACTATCGAGCCTAAAGGCTGATCTACACCATGTCCTAAATAAAAGCAACAGCACACGATAGAAGAAATATTTTACATATTTAAAAAGTTTGTCCCAACCAACACCTGAAATTTAGATTTTAGGCTTCTTCTAGCTGAAAAACAGGATCACCTCAGGATCTAACAATGATCACCTCAGGTACACCTCATGTGCTTTATTCATTGTTAAAGGCTAACAATGCGAGTTTAAATCGCATTTTACATAGCATTTATTGACATACTACTGACAAACGCAACCAGGGCTTAACATTAACTTTTCTGACCACCAGCCACTGTGGCTAGAAGTTTTCCAAAATGACTAGCCACTCGCCATTTTCTCTAGCCACAATTTTATTGTTGGGAAAATATATTTTATACGCATAAATATGACTTTGACATGCTAAAATTACTTGATTTAGAGTTTGCGTTATCTCTACATGCCTCCTCGTGCATTTCACTTTTTGTGTGCCGTGTATGAGCTTGCTCCATAATCATGAGCAAATGGGTCAGGGTTTCATATATTACAATTAGTTTTCATAATTTTCAGAGCCCAAAATGAAGGATTTGTCCAATTTATCTCTGACCATACCATAAATAAGTTAATTATTTCTTAGCCACAAATTTTAAATGTGTGAAAACATGCAAAATATAGCTGAATCCTAAACTTTTTATTTTTACAAAACATATGCACAGTCATATGTCCTGGCTAAAGGTCCCAGATCACCAGTTAACTACACATAAATAGGGAGCTATTCTCCCATTAAAGCAATGTTATTGTAAAAAAAAAAAAAAAGATAATTAAACCATATTAATGCAAAAGAAACCAGGTAAAAAACATACTGTGTGATGATGAAAGGATGATCACACACGCATGGTTAATGATAGACCCATAAATTATCTTTTCAAAGAATGGTTAAACCGAAAGCAACTATAGCGCTGCTTACAATAAGTCAACTCTGGAACTCTTGAAAGCAGCAAACTGTTACTCCCTTTTGTCCAGTCTATTTGAAAGAGAACTGATCGCATCAGTTGTGTTTCTAGACACAGTTGCTTCACAAAAGGAAACGGGAGCGCACATCACCTCAGCTGTTAGCGCGAGTGATTATCCTCTCATTTAGTATTCACCTGCTTTGCTCGCGCAAAGTTGCGAACGCAATTATTTTTGTCAGTCGTGTTGCTTCTCGATCGCCTGTGCCTGCATATTGGACCATCCTTATTGTCGAACCCTGCTTTTAAGAATTATTATCTGGGAATATTATTTTCAACCAGCCAAAGTGGCTAGTTGGAGTATCTGTTTTACCCGCCACCGCCAAAATCTACCCAAAATCTATTTGGCGGGTGTTAATGTAAAGCCCTGGATGCAACACATAGTTCACCTCAGACCTTGCAAATAAAATAAACCATTTGAAGTTGAACTTTAGAGACTCAGTGCAAGCCAACTCATATGAGTGATTCAGTGTGTACATTTAATAATGGTAAAGAGGTTTAATATGTATGAATTAGATTATAAACCTTATTTTGTTGAAATGCAGTGAGTGCACTAATCTGTGCTTTTAAATGACTGTTTTTAATTTCTGTTGTGATGCAGACAGCCCAATTGCTTATTGCAAATCTCTTCACGTGGCATGTTGTTGGGACGCAGGGTTACAATGTAACCTGCTCACCTAATGTTTATTTTCGTAATATTTATATTATTTGCTAATTAATGACCAGCTCATGTGGAAGTCTGAATCTGTGTCTCACTTCGATCAAACCTTTTACAAACTTTCTTTTACAGTTATCAACATTTTTATGATTTCTAGCAAACCTTTTACAGTTTTAAAGGGCACCTATGGTAAAAAATCTACTTTTCAAGCTGTTTGGACAGATCTGTGTGTTGGTATAGTGTATAAACCGTCATACTGGGGTGATATGAACACACCCAGTCCTATTTTTTTCAATTTAACTACAAAAAAAGGGTCGGCCAATTGGAGCTGTTTTCAAATCGATCGCACCATTACGTAGGTGTGCGATCCCCCCGCCCACCAAACTGATTGACAGCTGCCCGCATTAACATGTTCCGGTAGTCACGTGTATATGTCAACAAGACCAGACAGACATGCGCAAAGCAACCGGGAATAAAAGGTCTGTTCTGTTCGCTAGGATCAGCAATCATCATCAAATGTGATTAAGAGTAAGTTTCACATGTTTAAAGTGTTTTAAAACAGAGCACGTGTGTAATTAATTACAGCGTTTTACTTCAGCTTTACTTCATCAGCACAGCCGCGTGTCAGAACAATTATAAAAGACGCTTCAATCCAGGTTTGTGGAAGTTAAATCAGGTTTATTTTGTACATTAGCATAACAGATATCCACACAGTACTTGAGGTTAGTCTTAACTAAGCTAAGCGCGCTCTGTCTGCCTGCCTGCCTGCGTGTGTGTGTGTGTGTGTGTCATCTGTGGTGTGTGTGTGTGTGTGTGTGGCTAACTTTGTAACGATATTGTGTGTGACTCATCAATGCAACTTCACAATAGTGATTAGTAAAGGTTATTTCTTACTGTAGTATCTCACAAACGCTACGTGAGACCTTCTTCCTTTAAGTCTGTCTGTTGTCTGACGCAGCTGAGGGAGGAGGCATGTAGAAACAGTGGGCGGGCAGAACTCGGCTTAAAGGCGCAGTACGACAAAACCACCCCCTGCTGGAAATCAGTATAAAACAGCATCTTGTAAAAGGTACAATGAAAAATCTGATGGGTATTTTGATCTGAAACTTTATATACACATTCTAGAGACGCAAAAGACTTGTATTAAATCTGAAAAAAGGGGTAACCTAGGTGCCCTTTAAACATTTTTCAGAATTTCTACAAAACTTTCTTTTGCTATTTCCATTTTCAAGTTTTCCGGATTTCTTTTACAATTATCAACATTTTTTAGGATTTCTGTTAAAGGGTCATGAAACACCAAAACATGAGCTGTTGACAGTCATATATGTGTCCCTCGTTGCTAAAAACACTATTAGGACACATATGTTTCACTAATAAATGAAAATTGGTTGTTTTTGGTACTTCAACCAAATTCGCTCTTTCGGTTTGAAAAGAAAGTTTGAAGCTGTGTCACGGCCATGAGATCCGTGTAAATTCCAACATGGAGACTGGATGTCTGTATGTGACGTCTTTGAGCTTTCACTGTAATTCATGAGAAAGACTTGGCTGAACCAATCAGCACGTTCTATTGTGTATAACTTCACTAATATGCATGATTGCTTCGAAGAGGTGTTAAAACAGGTCTTTTTACCTGTTAACGGTGATCAGACGGCAGAGAGACGCCACGTTGTGTTGCCAACCATAATTCAAACAAGTGGAAGTAGTAGAAGAGTTGTTTGGAGGGTTGTGAGTGTTGCGTTTATACTGTAAATGTGCAGCAATGAAGGTTTTCTTTCCATTTTCCCGCATTGAGAGCACCGCTGAGTGTGAGACGGGGGGGTTTCATGGCCCTTTAAGCCTTTTCTTATTATTTAAAATAAAATTCTGGATTTCAATTGAACCTTTTTGTACCATTTTCAGGATTTTGATCAAACTTTCTTTTACAATAATCAACATTTTTAGGATTTCAATCAAACCTTTTACAGTTTTCTACATTTTATAGATGTATCAAACTTTATTTTAATTATCAACATATTCAGGATTTCTATATATATATATATATATATATTTTTTACAATTTGAAACATTTTTCAGGATTTTAATTATAGCAGAATTCTCAACATTCTTTCACCAGTTGTATCAAACATTCTTTTGTTCACTAAAAACTTCCTGTTTTTTTTTCTTTCCTAGTTCTTTAGTATTTATATTGCAAAGCCCAATCTAGTTAAAAACAAGGGTTCAAGGATACAATTAAAATAACATGTGTTTCCTGACGTTTGGCTACACTTTAACCGCAGGATTTTTCCTGAATGAAAAAGGGCGAAAGCAGGCTGATAAAGTCCTCGTGAGTGATGAAAGTATTGATCAGCCGGGCTGAAGAGGTCTCTGTGAGTTTTTGGGTGTGGATGTGAATGAATGTCCGACTGTGGATGAGAGCAGATATTGATTTCAGCACAATGGAATCTTATCTAGATCTGGAGGAGGAATCGCGCCACACACATTCACACATAAATAAAAATGTGTTTCCTCCAGTGTCCATCATCCTGACCTCAATTACTGACTCCGGAAATCTGAACTGGACAAAACATGTATTTGATCGATTTTATGGTTACAAGATGAATCTTTAACATCTATGGAATCTAATATACCCCACTGCACAAAAATGTTTCTTTGTGAAAAAAATAAAGAGTCTTTAGATCATTAAAATCTTCAGAAAAGGTAATTTTAAAGCAAACAGTTAAACTCTTCAATGAAAAACTAAGATTCACCACAGATAAACCAAAAAAGTTACCAAAAACACAAACATGTAATGATTATTTAAATCAACTATCAACATTTCTCTCTCAAAACAAATCTCAAAATAGTCTTTTAGAATATCTCTCAAAATGCTTTTAGACTCCCTTAACATTCCCCTAAATTTCCAATCAAACATTTTTTAAGAATGCTCAACATTTTTTCAGACATTCTATTAATCATTCCACTACATTTTATCAAACTTTACTGTAGAATTCTCAGCATTCTTTTGTCATTTATATCAAACATTATTAGGAACTAATTTCTATCAAAAAAATTTTTTTGGAGTTCCTAAAATTTTCAGGAATTACATCAAAGATTCTTTTAGAATTCTCAAAATTTCTTTAAAAGTCTCAACATTCTTTTACATTTTCAGTCAAACTTTTTTCATGATTTTTATCTATTTTTTTAAATTCACAACATTTTCAGCATTTCGATCAAACTTTCTAATTTCACAACATTTTCAGAGTTTCTATCAAACTTTCTTTTTAGAATTTGCAGCTTTTTCGGGATTTCTAACAACCTTTCAGAATTCTCAGCATATTCAGGATTTCTATCAAATTTATTTTAGAGTTTTATATATAATTTTTTCAATTTATATAAACAGCTCTTTTACAATTTCTATCTAATGCTTTTTAGTATTCACAATATGTTCAAGAATTCAATCAAAGTTTATTTTACAATTCTTAAAATTGTAAAGATTCCCAAAAATATAATATCATTAATAAATGAAAGGAGTATATTAATTATTTTAGAATTTTCAAAATTTCTTCATATTTTCAGTCAAATTTTTTCAAGATTTGTATACATTTTTTTTTTGGATTCACAGCAAATAATAGGCGATACCTTGGCTCAGTGGTTAGCACTGTCGCCTTACAGCAAGTCACGGCAGAGTCGGTTTCTCCCACAGTCCAAAGTCATGCGCTATAGGTGAATCAAATAAAGTAAACTGGCCCAAGTGTATGTGTGTGAATGAATGTGTATGGGTGTTTCCCAGTACTAGGTTGCAGCTGGGAGGGCATCCGCTATTAAACATATGCTGGATAAGATGGCGGTTCATTCCGCTGTGCTGACTTCTGATAAATAAAGCGACTAAGCCGAAGGAAAATGAATGAATAAATGAATGAATGAATGAATGAATTCACAACATTTTCAGGATTTTTATCAAACTTTCTTTTAGGATTCTCTCAATTATTTGAAAATATCTATTAAAAGTATTCTAGAATCCTCAAACATTCCATTAAATCTCTTATTTGGAATTCTCAGCATTCTTTCAGACATTTTTCCAAGTCTTCCCCTCTATAACAACTTTAAAGAAATGTTTAATATTAATGGTATAAAATTTATACATTAGACATTAGTATGAAGCCAATTAACGGAAATAGATTTTACACTGTCCCTTTCAGCATAGCAGCTCTTCACTGTTTATCATAACCACTATCATAACTATCGGGACTGCAATTTGTATTTATTTATCTTGAATTGTTTTGCAAACAGTCTCAGGTGTGGTTCTTCATGTACAAGTACAAAAAAAAAAAAAAAACAAGACCAGGCAAACAATCAGAGCACTGACGTCAGATCAAATCTGCTGTAAAACGCCCAGTGGATGTGGAGTTCAGCGCATTTAATCTCTCTCACTCACACACACACACACACATAGAGCACATAAACCCACATATATATATCCCTCAGGGGGGACGTAGCTCTCGGCCATATTGTGCTCTCTGTCGGACCTCATCTGGAAGGTATGGAGCTCTTTGGTTCACATCCCAGATGAAATATGTTTGCTGGATGAGAAGCAAACATCTTCCACCTCGGGGCAGAGGATGTGCTAAGAGTCCTAGATCCTGAGCCAGATTCCACAGCACCGACAGGACACTCCATACACAACATGATGCACTTGCACAATATTTGCTGGATATACAAACTCAGATTAGAGATCAACTTTCACCAGACATGGTTTTTGATATTGATTGTGATACGTTTTGTTTTGGAGCAGGTAAAGATTTTTAGGTTGTACCATCTAATACGTATTCAGGGTTGTACAATATTATTCTCAGTGCTTAGGTCTGACTGTTTGTTTGTTAGTCTGAATGTTTATTTGTATGATCTGTAAATGACATTAAAAACATTAAGGATCAACAATAAATATATCAGTCTTGAGCCAAAATTTGTAAACGCATGCTAATATACATTTTATATCTATTTATTTATTGTTATTTTTGTTTAATTGTGCATATTCATTTCCACCATTTACATTACATTACTGTACACTACACTACAAGGTCATTTTTGCAGAATGCCTAAAAATATAGAAATTATATTAGTTAAATATAAATAAAATATATTGGTAAAAAATATATATAATAATAAAGAATTGTAAAAAAAAAAAATTTTAAAGTGATATACGAACAATATAGAACAATATATGCCCAATAAATGGATTATCATCCCTATAAAATTTATAAAAATGTCATAACAAAATAACAAGGGGTATAAGAAATGAAATAAAAAAAATACATTCAGTGTACAAAAACTGGATGGATAAATGGAAGAAAAAAGAAAAAGAAACAAAAGAAATAAACAAAATAAAAAATGAAAGTAGGAAAAAAATAAATGAACAAAAAAAAAGAATAAATGAAAAAAGAAAGAAAAAGAAACAAAAGAAACAAGCGAACAAAAGGAATGAAAGTAAGAACAAAATGAAAGTAAGGAATGAATGAAAGTAAGGAACGAACAAACAAATGAATAAATGAAAGTAACAAATAAATGAAAGAAAGACAAAGAAACAAAGGAATGAACAAACCAACAAATAAACAAATGGAATGAAATAAATAAATGAAAAAGAACAAACAAAAGAAAAAAGAAAGAAGAAAAGAAAGGAATGAAAGGAAGGAATAAACGAAAGGAACGAAAGAAAGGAATGAACAAACAAACAAATGAAAGGAACAAATGAAGGAAAGGAAGGAACGAACAAACGGAATGAATGGAAGGAACAGACAAACGAAAGGAACAAACGAACGAAAGAAACGAACGAAAGGAAGAAAGGAAGGAGTGAACAGGAACAAACTAAAGGAACGAATGAACAAAAGGAACAAATGAAAAAAAAAAAAAAGAAACGAAGATAGAAAAAGGAACAAACGAATGAAAGAGAGTTAAGAATGAAAGAACAAACGAATGAACAAACAAAAAAAGGAACAGACAGATAGGCAGTGACAGATTGATAGACAGATAGATAGAAAGAAAAGAACTAATGAAAAGAACGAACAAAGGGAACGAACAAAAGGAACGAACGAAAGGAATTGACGAAAGGAAAAAACAAAAGAAATTAACAAAAGGAATGAACGAAATGAATAAATGAACGAAAGGAACAAATGAAAGGAAAAAAGAAAAGAAAAGAAACGTATAAAAGGATTGAAGATAGAAAAAGGAACGAACAAAAGAAGGAAAGAAAGAGCGAAAGGAACGAAGGACCGAAAGAACTTTTCAGACAGAGACAGACAGACAGACAGACAGACAGACAGACAGACAGACAGACAGACAGACAGACAGACAGACAGACAGACAGACAGACAGACAGACAGACAGACAGACAGACAGACAGACAGACAGACAGACAGATAAATAGATAGATAGATAGATAGATAGATAGATAGATAGATAGATAGATAGATAGATAGATAGATAGATAGATAGATAGATAGATAGATAGATAGATAGATAGATAGATAGATAGATAGATAGATAGATAGATAGATAGATAGATAGATAGATCCCTACTGAGAACATGAATGCAAGTGTGAGCGACAAATCAAAGGCACAAGAAAGTGTAAAAGGAAGAACAGATGAAGACAACAGACGCGGCAGACGAGTCCCCAGACAGATGTGTGCAGATGATGGATCTGACAACACACACACACACACACAGTCTGGCTGAACTCTCCACCTCTCTCTCTATTCAACACAAACACTGACTCACGCTTCACATCACCAAAAACCCCCGAGCCACGACTCAACAAGGCCTCGAAAACGCAAATCAGCGATAACAGCGGGTCACTTTACTTTTATTATCGACGATGATGATCTCTCCCAGCTTAAATGAGTGGCTGATCAAATTTCTCTTATCAATAATTGCTCTTCAAACATCCGGACATATCTAATGTTGCATGTCTGATCACTTCAACATGAGCGCCTGCTTATAAATATATGGCAGTTCTACCACAGCAGGCTTGATGCTTATTAGCTGACAACAAAATACTAAAACTAGCTACTATTGAATCAGTTACAACTAAATTGATCATCAAGCCATTATAATGTGCAATATATCAGTGTTTAAATATGTATTTTAATATTAAATCATTAATATATTCATTTTTTTACCTTAAATCGCCCTTGCGTGAATTTCTTTTTTAAATATTTCAAAGTAATGTTTAACAGAGCAAGGAATTTTTCACTATACTTCCAATAATATTTTTTCTTCTGGAGAAAGTCTTTTTTGTTTTATTTCAGTTACAATAAAATCAGTTTTAAAATTTTTAAAAACTATTTTAAGGTCAACATTATTAACCCCCATAAGCATTTTTTTCAATTGTCTGTTATACAATGATTTGCCTAATTACCCTTACTTGCCTAATTAACCTAGTTAACCCTTTAAATGTCACTTTAAGCTGAATACTACCTTGAAAAATATCTAGTCAAATATTATTATTACATTCTTTAAACAAACACAAAGATGCAAAACTGGCTGAGTGGAGCTGAATGGAGCATACACTAACCTGCGCATTATTCAGTCACAAGATGGCACCAAACAAATGAATGTGGATATAAGTATACAAATTTGAGCGTATTTCCTGACGGTCAAGGTGCTTTGAAGTTCCTGGATGAGCCGGTGTTATTTAGCAGTTGTTATCTGGCAATAACATACCTCAGGAATGTTGTGACTGACAAATCAGAATCAAGTCAGGGCTTAACAATAAGGACTGCCCCATGGCCCAGGGCCAGCGTGAGAGATGCTCGCGACAGTAGACAGAATCGTTACTGGCCCAATCGGGGCAGTCCTGCCTTGTCTGTAAATTTTAAATCGATGGCAACATAACCGCAACATCAAATTATGAGGCCAAAAGAAAATGTCTGCTTTTAATGTTGTGGAAACATATGGGTACAACACGATAAAAAAGCGGAAGTGATGTTTTGCTTTGTTTGCCGTCATTTTTAAGTCAGCCACATTTTGTTTTGCAATAAAATACCTGCACATTTTTTTTTACGTTTTGTCAGTTTAGTGGCTAATTCGTACGAATTCATTAAAATTCGTACGAGTTGAGTCGTACGCAAATGTACAATTTTAAAATGTGGGCATGGCTCCCAACCCTACCTCTAACCTCAACAGTCATAGGGTGATGAGCAAATCGTACTTAATTGTTCAAATTAGATTGTACGAATTCGTACGAATTAGCCACTAATTCAAAAAGTTACGAATTGCCATGAGATTATAGGTGATCGACTTTTTTCATCAACACACATGATCGCATTCCATCAAATTTGCTTAAACTAAGTGTTCTAAAGTGTGGCAATATTTTACAAGCAAGGATTCTGACACAGCAACGTGCAGCAGATGCTTCACATTGCGTGCAAGAGAGGGGGGGGGACACATCAAACTTAATGAAACATTTGAGGGCACAGGGAATCAGCTTAAAGGCAGAGGAATGCACTGTCTTTCACAGCTTGCGACTTCATCAGGCACTTTCATATACATGGTATACAGGTACTTATACATGGACACCAATACTCAGATTTTAATATGATTAAGACAATACTTTAATTAAGAGTCTACTTTGTAAACGGTAATTTTTGATGAACCACAGACACCTGCATCATAAAATGCGGAGGTATCAAATTCCATTAAAACACTTTGCCACCAGTCTTTACTTCATACTCGCATCAAATACCTTCGTTTGTCATGGGGGTATGAATGAAATGTTTCTGAATAAAAGTGAAACTGCCGAATAAAGATGAATTGATGTACTTTAAACTTTTATTACACTGTTCAATAAAAATTATTACAAATTTAGTCAAATAATTTTGTGGCTCAAAAGGATTGGTTCAAAGACCATTTTGGCACGGTACCGTTTTAAAAGTATCAATTTAGCACCGTCAATTTAGTATCAAATCAAATTAATTTTATTGCCACATCACCAGCAGAACGTGTACTATGATGAGTGAAAAGCTTAGGTGCTGTCTCCGAAATACAGACTGTGCAAAATACAACAACATACTCCCAAAACAACAGGACAATGTAAAATCAGCAATGTTGACAGCGATATGTACAGTGATACGTATGAAGGTATTGAAATAACCTCAAACAATACCCAAGCCTACTGTTTCATTATTCTAAATAAAGGAGCAGTATGGGTTTTCTTTAGTGTGCTGTATATAACCAAATTCACTTTGAAGGCTTTGAAACACCTCTCTGGCAGTATGTTTGAATGAGGAAATATCATATTTTCTAAAATTGCTTGCCAAGTTTATGATCAAGTTTCATATTCAGAAGCACCAATAAAATTAAACAACAACTGTCTAATAGTTTCACTTCTAAATGTTCAAATCGCACAAAATCAGCAGAAACTCATCCCTCCCCCAGAGAATCGTCGGTCTATAGCGATCACTGATTGGCTCGGGTATTAGTAGGCGGGGCTTCATTCACCATATTGACCGTTACACTTTTCCCACATTTAAAACTAGATGAGTGACATGTCTTGTGTATTCTAGAGTCTTTGATATAACGCACATATAAAGCTGACGTCATTCTAGTTTGCCGACTTCTGATCTGACTGTGAGGCTCATGGGTAAGAATGAACCTGCTGAGGTTAGAAACGTTGAGATGTTTTGCAGATGAAGGTCTTGGCTGATGATGTCATCAGTGTTTCTGCAGCTGTGGGCCGGGAAGACGAGGACTATTCATCATCCAGTTTGGCCTCATGCAGCAAATAAACAGAGGTTGATGAGAGGCGTGTGCGGGGTGTGTGGTTCAGCCGGACAGAAAACTATCATCTCTTGTACACAATGCAAAAAAATTATAAAAAACATTTTTTCTTATACAAGTACAAATATCTAAAATTTATAAATTCTGAATTTCCTAAAAGCAAAAAATGTTGTCTTGTTTTCAGAAATAACAAGTCAAAATGAAGTAAATTTTTCCCTTAAAACAAGCTAAATAATCTGCCAAATCATTAAAACAATGTTGTTTTTGCTTTGAAGTAAGAATATCTTTGCTTACGCCATTGTCTAATTTTTTAAGCTTGTTTTAAGAAAAAAATTAAGGGGTAAATGTTATATTTTCTTTTGCTGAGGAACAAAGTAGAGCATTCAGGATTCAGGGCTTCCATTGACTTCCATAGTAGGAAAATAACTATGGAAGTCATTAAATACAAGTCTTCAACTTTCTTTAAACCAGTGGTCACCAAACTTGTTCCTGGAGGGCCGGTGTCTTGCAGATTTTAGCTCCAACCCAAATCAAACACACCCGAACAAGCTAATCAAGGTCTTACTGGGTATACTTGAAACATCCAGGCAGGTGTGTTGAGGCAAGTTGGAGTTAAACCCTGCATGGACACCGGCCCTCCAGGATCAGGATTGGTGACCCCTGCTCTAAAGTATCTTCTATTGTGTTCAACAAAAAAATAAATAAACTCAAATATGCTTTAAACAAGGGAAGGATGAGTAAAAAATGAAAGAATAGCAATTTTTGGGGTGAACTATGCCTTTAAAACAATACCTTGCTTGTTCAGTAGATGGTACAAATGACCTTAGATCCATAGTAGAGCATATATAAATGTAATTATACTTATTAAAGGTGTAAAAAATCATGTACTAAAATAAGCAACAACAAAAAAGGGGGGGAGTGGGGGGGGGGTAAATGGCACATTTTAGTTAGTGAAAGAACAAAGTAAAACGTTCAGGATTCAGCGCTTCCACTGACTTTCATAGTAGGAAATGAAAAAATGATTACAGGTTTTTAGCTTTTTTCAAAACATCTTCTTTAGTGTTCAACAGAGGAAAGAAACCCAAATATGTTAAGTGAAGGATGAGTAAATAATGACAGAATTGTAATTTTTGAGTAAACTATCCAGTTAAAACAGCTTGTTTGTTCAGTAGATGGTACAAACAACATTACATCCCTAGTATCATATAAAGAAATGTCAAAATACTTATAACTGGTGTAAACATCAAGTACTAAAAGAAGCGAAAAGGGATAAAGGTGATATTTTTTTTTAGTAGAGGAACAAAGGATTCAGCACTTCCATTGACTTCCAAAGTAAGAAATAAAAATACAATGGAAGTTAATGGTAACCGGTTTCTAGCTTCCTTCAAAACACCTTCTTTTGCATTCAACAGAAGAAACAAACAAGTGAAGGATGAGTAAATAGTTTGTTCAGTAGACAGTACACATAATCTTACATCTGTAGTATAGCATAAAGTACAAGACAAAATGAAAGAAAAAAAATAGGGTAAAAGGTTGTGTTTTCTTTAGCTGAGGAGCAAAGTTCAGAGTTCAGAATTCGGCTCACGGTGTAACAAGCTCACATCAAAATAAAGTCCACACAATCAGAGGAACCCTTCAGAGGGCACTCAAGAAAACAACCAGGAGAAGCGAAGATGATCAAAAACAACAGCGGAGAAACCTGAAGCTCAAAGTCAGCGACTGGCCGAGCAGGATCTACAGATCAAGTCAAGATTATTCGCAATACTCTCAATGTTTTTTTATTTTCAAATATTTCCCAAATTATGTTAAACAGAGCAAGGATTTTTTTATAGTATTTCGTAAAATATTTTTTCTTCTGGAGAAAGTCTGATTTGTTTTATTTTGGCTAGAATAAAAGCAGTTTTTTATTTTTTATAAAACATTTAAAAATAAATATTATTAGCATCCTTAAGCAATTTTTTTGATTGTCTACAGAACAAACCACAGTTATACAATGATTTGCCTAATTAATAATTACCCTAACTTGCCCAATTAACCTAGTTACGCCTTTAAATGTCACTTTTAGCTGAATACTATTATCTTGAAAAAATATCTAGTCAATATTATTTACTGTCATCATGGCAAAGATAAAATAAATCAGTTATTAGAAATAAGTTAAAACTTCTATGTTTAGAAATGTGTTGAGAAAAAATCTTCTCTCCGATAAACAGAAATTGGGGTAAAAATACATACAGGATGGCTAATAATTCTGACTTCAACATTATGTAGAGCTTCACTCCCAAACAAAACAAGCAGAAGTACGACAACTAGGTTGAAGACACGCAGATGTGAAAGTCCGACAGAAAAGCGCTCGACTATCAGGTGTCATCGCGCGCACATGTGGGAGTGATTTCAGCTCCTCCAGTACTTCATACGCTTGTGGCAGAGAGATCAGCGAGCAGCAGGCCTCAGGAATTTACTGCCACTTCATATTTTCCCCGTCTGTGTAACCATCGCGCTTCTTTCATTGCTTTTCCAGTCGCATCTCCGTCATCTGTCACTGATGCTGCTGACCTCCGTCAAAGTGATCCAACAAACAACCGCTTGGAAAAAGGCTTGGAAATGACTAAAGATTAAGGTTGTTTGGCATGTAATAGTAGTACAATTATTATGCTGCAAAATACACCCTTAGATTTAAGGGTAAATGAAGAACAGATGCATGAGAAACACAGTTCTCGTTGTTGTTTTTTATGTGTACATTAATGTACATGCACAGTAGGGTAGCTTGATAAATTTACACTCGAAACTAAACATCTTGTTAAGGAGGCACAGTTGTGTAATCAGTAGTAAATCTCCTCCGTGAGCCAGAGGGCACTTACAAATTGCACAGAGCCACCAAATATAGATGTGTGGTACCACTTTTTCCTAATGCAATTCGATACCGATACGTTTTGTTACAATTTTAACAATACCAATGCTGCTTATTAAACTATAACAGATGAATGAAACAGCAGTAGTTAATCAGTCATCGGTAGTAAATCTCCTCTGAGGGCCAGAGGGTGCTCTAATGAATCACACAGAACCACCAAATATGGACGAGCGATACCACTATTTCTTAATACGATACAATACGATACTTTGTTACAATTGTAAAAATACAGATACCGCTACTGCTTATTAACATATAACAGATGCATAAAACACAAAGTACTCTTTGTTGTTTGTTTGTGTACAATACTGTTCATTCACAGTAGGGCTGCATGATAAATGTACAACAAATCGCACTCAAAACTAAACATCTTGTTAGGAAAGAACAGTTGTCATCAGCAGTATATCTCCGAGGGCCAGAGGGTGCTCTAATAAATCACACAGAACCACCAATAATGGACGAGCGATACTTCTATTTCTTAATACAATTCAATACGATACAGTAATTTTTTGTTACAATTTTAAAAATACAGATACCGCTACTGTTTATTAACATTTAAGACATGCATGAAACACAAAGTACTTTTTGTTGTTTGTTTGTTTACAATACTGTTCATTCACAGTAGGGTTGCATGATAAATGTACAACAAATCGCACTCAAAACTAAACATCTTGTTAGGAAAGAACAGTTGTCATCAGCAGTATATCTCCGAGGGCCAGAGGGTGCTCTAATAAATCACACAGAACCACCAATAATGGACGAGCGATACTACTATTTCTTAATACAATTCAATACGATACGGTACTTTTTGTTACAATTTAAAAAATACAGATACCGCTACTGTTTATTAACATATAAGACATGCATGAAACACAAAGTACTCTTTGTTGTTTGTTTGTGTACAATACTGTTTATTCACAGTATTGGGCTGCATGATATATTTTTTAAACAAAATCGCACTCGAAACTAAACATCTTGTTAGGGAAGAACAGTTGTCATCAGTAGTATATCTTCGAGGGTGCTCTAATAAATCACACGGAACCACCGAATATGGACGAGCGATACTATTATTACTTAATACAATTCAATAAATTCATTTTTAAAAATACGGATACTGCTACTGCTTGTTAACAAATGACAGATGCATGAAATACAACGTACTCTGTTGTTATTTAGTAGGGTTGCATGATACATTTACAACAAATCGCACTCAAAACTAAACATCTTTTTAAGAATAGTTGTGTCATCAGTAGTGAATCTCCTCTGAGGGCCAGAGGCTGCTCTAATGAATCACACAGAACTACCAAATATGGATAAACGATACTACTATTTCTTAATACAATACAATACGATGCGATACTTTGTTACAATTTTAAAAATACAGATAAGCTACTGCTTATCAACATATAAGAGATCCATAAAACACAAAGTACTCTTTGTTATCAAATCGCACTCGAAACTAAACATCTTATAGGGAACAACAGTTGTGTCATTAGTTGTAAATCTCCTCTGAGGGCCAGAGGGTGGTCTAATGCAATGATTCTCAAAGTAGGGGTCGGAGGACAATGAAGCGCAGGGGGGTATAAATTTATTAAAAAACAATAAATTTATTTTTATTAAACCATAAGAATGACATTTTAGTAATTAAAATATATAGAGAAAAAATAAGTCGTTTATAGTAACCGTATACTATATAGTGAATATAGTAGCTTATCCTATAGTTATTAGCTCTATTGGATTGCAACCCCTGGGGTAATTACATTAAATTAAAGACACAGCAGTAGCGTCATATGCAACAGATTGATTTCATAACACCAGGTTAAACTTTCTGGCCTATTTACAGCACTGACATATATTAAAAAAATTAAACGAAGAATAGATTTTGGCCAATTGGTGTGTGTGTGCGCCATTGCATGAAAGGTTTCTGTATATATAACCACCTCAGAGGATATTGGGGGTCGCAAGTCACTGACATTGTCATTTCAGGGGTCGCGGGCTGAAAAGTTTGGGAACCCCTGCTCTAATGAATCAGACAGAACTGTCAAATATGGACGAGCGATACTACCATTTCTTAATACAATTCAATATGATACAATATGATGCGATGTGATACGATACGATACGATACAATACAATACGATGCAATAAATAAAATTTTACGATACGATAAATGCAGATACCGCTACTGCTTATACATAACAGATGCATAAAACAGAAAGTACTCTTTGTTGTTTGTTTGTGTACAATACTGTTCATTCACAGTAGGGCTGCATGATAAATGTATAACAAATCACACTCAAAGCTAAACATCTTATTAGGGCAGAACAGTGGTATCATCAGTAGAGAATCTCCTCCGAGGGCCAGAGGGTGCTCTAATGAATCACACAGAACCACCAAACATGGACGAGTAATACTACTATTTCTTAATACGATACAGATACTTTTTGTTTCAATTTTAATGATACAGATACCATTACTGCTTATTAACATATAACAGATGCATTAAACACAAAGTACTCTTTGTTGTTTGCTAATGTGTACAATCCAGTACATGCACAGTAGGGCTGCATGATAAATTGGCATAAAATTGCACTCTCGATGTAGCAGAAGCTGTGACTGCCATAAACACCTTGTTCGGGAAGCACAGTTGTGTGATCAATATTAAATGTCCTCGGAGGGGAAGAGGGCGCTCTCACAAATTGCACAGAACCATATGGATGGCCGATACCACTTTTATTAATGCGATATGATACTTTTTGTTACAGTTTTCATGATACAGATACCGATACAGCATGTTGTGTTATTTCTATAATTTAAATGAAAACATAATGCTTTTTCCTAAATAATGCAATTTTTTACTTATTAAAAATTATTTTATACAAATGATTATTTGTGTGTGTGTGTGTGTGTGTGTGTGTGTGTGTATATATATATATATATATATATATATATATATATATATATATATATATATATATATATATATATATATATAATTATTTTTTTACAAATTTGATACATTTAAATAAACAAATACAAAAAAATTAAACCAATTTTACATTTTATGCAATTTAATAGTACATTTTTAAACATTTCTTTAATTTAAAGTCAGATTTAACTAAATTAAAATGTGTAAACAACCTTTTTACAAAAATATTGATTAATTTGAACAAATCCTACTAAAATAAACAGATTTATTGATTTATTTACTGATTTATTCAATTAACAGAGCCATATTCTCTTCATAATTCAACTTTCTACATTTTTGTAATATTTAGCAAAACTTACACAGAATACACTAAATATTCCACACACTGATTTAATACCTTATACTGAGTGCCATAAATGTAAATGTTGCTTTTAAAGATGTATGTGGACATTTAGAAAGATAAATAAGACAAAAAAAAGATTAAAAAAAAAATGTTCACACAAAACTGAAAACTACCTCATAATTTACTCTAATTTTTAAACCTTTTCTGAACACAAAATAAGACATTTTGAAGAATTACCAGCGTTCTACAAAATATTTTATTTTCTTGTAAACAAAAGAAAGAAACTTATAACTTTTAAGTATGAGTAAATAATAAGCAAACTTTCATTTCTGGGTGAACTAACCCTTAACAAATCCATTAAAAGCAATACATGGCTTTACATGCTTTGTAAACATGTCAAATCATTTTTATAATCATGATTTTTTAAAACAGTTTGGCGTTTAATATCAATCTTCTCTGATGTCTCAGTAAATGCAATAAAAAATTAAACTGGATGTACTCAATTTTTTTTAACTACTGTAAGTGGTTGCAAACAATTTATCTGGGCTGAATTTAAACAAATCAATTCAATTTAGTAATGTTCAACTTAATTTGTTTAAATTCAGCCTTAATTTGTTTAAATTCATAAATCCTTAGCAACCACTTAAATTAAAAAAATGTAGCAAATGCAATGAATCTTTTTTTTTCAGTGTGTGACTATAGTTGTGTCTGTAATGTGAGTGTCTGTTTGATCAGAGTGGGATTGATTTATCTGATTGGTGTCCTGATTAAAGCAAGTGTGTTTCCTGTTCTGGATGTGTGCGTCTGGTCAACGTCATTCCTGTTCCGCATTTAACCATCCGTCTCTAATCAGCCCGTTTTCCTTCAGTCTGCGTTTTGTTTAATTGGGATAAACCTGCTCTATTTTCAGTGATGGCGAATTAACTGTTCATCTGTTGATTTTCAGTTGGCGGAACGAGCAAAACCCCAACTTAGGGAAAAGAACAAAATGCAAACCATCCATTTAATTACTTAATTTCTCGTACAGTTGTCTGATTAAAACCATCTTCAAATATTGTAGGCAGCTGTTTGTACCTATTCAACACACTACAATGTATGAAAATGTCATATCATTATGACCAAAATGATCATGGTTGGCAATATTATCACACTTTTGATATAATGACCTGAAAATTATCCAAAATAAACGTCACTTGCAGGTCCGGTGAAATTAAAATAATGTTTTTTTTTTAGATTTTAGTATTACTATGTTAATCTTCAAGCATATCTATAAGCTTGCTGGTACAAAACAGTGACTAAAATTGCATTTAGAGGATCTAAAACTGATATGAACATGTGAAGCTTGCAGTTTGTCCCTTTTTTTCACGTCACCTCATATTTTCAGTTTCTCATAAAAACTCAACCAAATGCTCTCTAGTATCTGACATGCCCCGCCCCCTTCAAGACGCTTCTCATTTGATGCGTTTGATCTCAACTACTGTGATAAAACAAAATGCTATTGGCTGCTTTTCAAAAGGGGAGGAGCTACTCTATGTCCCACTCTCTCTTTATGCTTCAGTTGAATTTGAGGTGATCATTGTTATAGTAGTATATGCTGTTGTTTTGCCGCGATGTCTTTTTGCGAGAGACGTTTTCTGGTTTCTAAAACAGAAATTTTGTGATTCATCATTGCAAATAGTTATGATAAACCAACACAATCTTACAGTAATTTGTAACGTTTTTATTTAGCAGCTAATTCGTATGAATTAGTACAATCTCCTTTGTACAATTTAGTACTATATGCTCATACTCCAATGACGGGTGTGGTTTGATGCACAACAGCATGATTTTTTACGGGTTTTTTTTTTTTTGATTGTTTTTCTTTTCAAGATTTCTTTCAGAAGAAGACTGAAACAAGTTAATAAACGTACAATAATGACATAAATAATAAGTGCTGAGTATGACATAGGAAGAATAAAGAGGCAATACTGGAAAAAGAGCAAACCAATAGGAAAAACTTGGGGGAAAAATCATCATCTCAGTGAAATTAACTACAAATCCCAAATGCCAAAGCCACTAGACAGCAAGACAGATGGAGACCGAACGAGTCAATTGAGAAGTTCAAGCGGATCTACTGGAGATGAAGATGCACATTAAGAAAATGCATTACTCTGCTGATTTACGTCCGCTATAGGAAAAATGAAGACGGCAGAAACTCATATTTCCGTGCATGTTTCATAAACCACAGCAGCCAGGAACATTTCAGAGTCACAAATGGGCTCAAAGAAAATCACCTCCACTGTCAAGAAAGATCATTTTAACTGCTTCTATTATGCTTTTCTCAGATATTAATTTTATTATAGTGACTGTCAGTGAATGGAAAAGGTCTGTTATGCTTCAGAGATCAAGTTATAAAAGTTTTTTTATTATTTCAAACAAAAGAAGTGATTCTGAAATTGCCTGAAATAAGCTGTCAGTAACATTTAATTATTGCACAATTATGCAAAAAAAAAATCTGTGATTTCACATGGTAAAAAAAATGCTAACTTTACTTAAACTTCACTTACTGCTATTGCACCGCTGGTTAGACCTAAACTGCATTTCGTTGCATTGTACTTGTACATGTGTAATGACAAAGTTGAATCTAATCTAATCTTAAAAGGTGAGTAAATCTGTTGTTCCTAACCGCAATTAGTTGACTTTACTTAAAAAGCGAGTAAACCTGTTGTTCTTAACAGCGATTAATTAACTTTACTTGAAGTGTGAGTAAACGTGTTGTTCTTAAAAGTGATTAGCTGACTTCACTTTTAAAAGTGAGTAAATCTGTTGCTTTTAAATTGATTAGTTGACTTGACATATTAAAGTGAGTAAATCTGTTACTTTAAGTAAAGTCAACTAATCGCTTTAAAAGCGAGTACAACTGTTGCTTTTAAAGTGTTTAGTTTACTTTATAAAAGCAAGTAAATGTTGTTTTTAAAAGCGATTAGTTGACTTCATTTTACAAAGTGAGTACACCTGTTGTTTTTTAAGCAATTAATTGGCTATACTCCAAAAAAAAGTTAATAAACTTGTTGCTTTTAACATAATTAGTTGACTTTAAAAAGCAAGTAAACGTTGTTTTTAAAAGCGATTAGTTGACTTTACTTTAAAAAGTGAGTACACCTGTTGCTTTTAAAATAATTAATTGGCTATATTATAAAAAAGGGGTAAACCTGTTGCTTTTCAAGTGATTAGTTGACTTTAAAAATCGAGTAAACGTTGCTTTTTAAAGATTAGTTGACTTCACTTAAAAAATTGAGTAAATGTGTTGCTTTTAAAGCGATTAGTTGACTTCACTTAAAAAATTGAGTAAATGTGTTGCTTTTAAAGCGATTAGTTGACTTCACTTAAAAAATTGAGTAAATGTGTTGCTTTTAAAGCGATTAGTTGACTTCACTTAAAAAATGGAGTAAACCTTGTTTTTAAAAGCAATTAGATGACTTTACTTAACGTAAGTAAACATGTTGCTTTTAAAGCGATCAATTGGCTATACTTTAAAAAAAGTGAGTAAACTTGTTGCTTTTAACATAATTAGTTGACTTTAAAAAGCGAGTAAACGTTGTTCTTAAAAGCGATTAGTTGACTTTACTTTAAAAAGTGAGTACACCTGTTGCTTTTAAAATGATTAATTGGCTATATTATAAAAAAGGGGTAAACCTGTTGCTTTTCAAGTGATTAGTTGACTTTAAAAATCGAGTAAACGTTGCTTTTTAAAGATTAGTTGACTTCACTTAAAAAATTGAGTAAATGTGTTGCTTTTAAAGCGATTAGTTGACTTCACTTAAAAAATGGAGTAAACCTTGTTTTTAAAAGCAATTAGATGACTTTACTTAACGTAAGTAAACATGTTGCTTTTAAAGCGATCAATTGGCTATACTTTAAAAAAAGTGAGTAAACTTGTTGCTTTTAACATAATTAGTTGACTTTAAAAAGCGAGTAAACGTTGTTCTTAAAAGCGATTAGTTGACTTTACTTTAAAAAGTGAGTACACCTGTTGCTTTTAAAATGATTAATTGGCTATATTATAAAAAAGGGGTAAACCTGTTGCTTTTCAAGTGATTAGTTGACTTTAAAAATCGAGTAAACGTTGCTTTTTAAAGATTAGTTGACTTCACTTAAAAAATTGAGTAAATGTGTTGCTTTTAAAGCGATTAGTTGACTTCACTTAAATAATTGAGTAAACCTTGTTTTTAAAAGCAATTAGATGACTTTACTTAACGTAAGTAAACATGTTGCTTTTAAAGCGATCAATTGGCTATACTTTAAAAAAAGTGAGTAAACATTGTTTTTAAAAGCCATTATTGACTTACTTAAAATGTGAGCACACCCGTTTCTTTTAAAGTGATTAGTTGACTTTACTTAAAAAAGGGAGTAAACCTGTTGCTTTTAAAACAAATAATTGGCTATACTTAAATAAAGTGAGTAAACATGTTGTTTTAAAAGTGATTAATTGGCTATACTTAAATAAAGTGAATAAACATGTTGCTTTTAAAGTGATTAATTGGCTTTTAAAGTGATTAGTTGACTTTAAAAAAGTAAGAAAACATTGTTTTTAAAAGCGATTAATTGGCAATACTTTAAAAAAGTGAGTAAACCCGTTGCTTTTAAAACAATTAATTGGCTATACTTTTAAACAAGTGAGTTAACATTTTTAAAAGCAATTAGTTGACTTTTCTTATAAAAGTGAGTACACCTGTTGCTTTTAAAGTGATTAGTTGACTGTAAAAAGTGAGTAAACCTGTTGCCTTAAAAAATTTTTACATCTTAATAATTTTAAGCAAATAATTGTTTTACACTATAAAAGACCCACAAAATAAAAGAAGGAACCATAAAATACCATAGTAGAAGCATGTTAGGCTTGTCCATTCTTGGACAGTATTGTATATTCAAATTAAGGAAAAAAATTATATTAAGAAAGCTTTCCCACCCTGTTCTTGGATGAGTGTATTTCCCAGGAGTCTGCATTTTGATGAAGGGTGTTTCTTCAGCTACAGGAGCTTTTATGTCCTAGAGACTGATGTTTATTATAAACAACCGATTGTTAAATGAAAGTCACATTAAAATGGTCTTGGAAACTTTTTGGCTTGTTGTTATTGTTTTTCTTTGCTTCTTTTCTAATGCTTAGATTTCCTACATCCACATTCCAAACCCAGACTTTTATTATTAAATAAGTATATCATAAAAAATAATGACATTTTTCATACTGTGATTTTAAGTATGAGGGACACACACAAACTAAGATGATGGATATTAGTATTTTTGCAACAAATACGTTTTTCCCAGGTTTACTGTACATGTTATGACAAAGGCAAGTGTAAGCAAAGAGCTACAATATATGATACATGATACATATATATATATATGCATTTTAATCAGTTGTCTGTATTTCCGCATACAAAAAAATAGCTAGAAAAGTGGAATAATGTTGGTTAATAATAGCTAGACATTTTTTTCTTATTATTCTTATTATTATTTATTGTTCTTCTTCTTCTTATAATTATTATTATTATTATTATTATTATTATTACTATTATTATTTCTTTTTATTATTATTATTATTTATTATTATTATAGTCTTTTGTTTATTATTATTATTATTATTATTACTATTATTATTATTATTTATATTATTATAATAATTATTGTTATTATTTATTGGTGTTTATTATTATTAATATTTTTATATTATTATTATTATTTTTATATTATTATTATAGTTATTATTATTATTATTATTATTATTATTATTAATAATATTATTATTACTGTTATTAATATTACTATCCATTATTTATTTTTATTCTTTATTATTATTATTATAGTTTATTGTTTATTGTTATTATTACAATGTTTATTGGTATTATTATGTATTAATATTATTAATATTATTATTATTATTATTATTATTATTATTATTATTATAGTTATTAAAATTATTATTATTATTGTTAGTCTTATTTTTATTCATATATATTTATTAATATTATTTATTGATATTATTATTATTATTATTATTATTATTATTATTATTATTATGTATCAATATTGTTTAATAATAATTGCTTATTTTTTATATTATTATTTATTGGTATTATTTATTGATATTTACTAATATTATTATATAATTATGTTGTTTAATAATAATTAATAATTTATTATTGTTATTAGAATGTTTATTTTCATTATTGTTCATTATTATTATTATAATTATTATAGTTATTATTATTATTATTATTATTATTATTATTATTATTATTATTATTATTATTATTATTATTATTATTATATTATGACCATGTCATTTCCATTACCTAATGAATCATTTAAGAATTGAGCAAATCGTTACTCTCATGTCAGGAAAAATATATTTTAAAATAATTTAATTTAGAAAATAATTAGAGAACAAATTAACCTTGGTGTGAAAGAGTTGAGCTTTGAAAGTCCACAGAGAAAAAAACAGCCCATTTTAAGAATGATTGACGCATTCATTTACCTCACTATCTATCTAGTAAACGACTTACAAAATTAATAATTTACAATCTATCTACCAAATCTACCCACAAGTTAAACTCACAAATCCAGAACATGAAAACATCCATTACATTAAATCATATTGTATTGTATTGTATCGTATCATATTGCATTGTATTGTATTATACAGTCACACATTATATTTGAAATCCTTTTCCTAAAGTGCCTGATGTGCTGATTTAGAAGGAGACACACCTACAGGAGCCGCTTTTGTGGACTATTTTGAAAAGTCATCTTGTGTGGATTAAAGGTCTGAGCTCTTTGACTGACACAGGGGTCAATTTCTGAACTTCCTTCAAGATTGATCACTGCGCAACCGCTCACCACATAGACGTCACCGCCTGCGAGAGGAAAGAAAGACAAATATTGGCATCGGCCTCAATCTGCCAGATGGAAAAATCTGAACGAGTAGGGAAAAATGGAGCGCAGATCAAATGAGCTTTCAAAAATGGCAGAAGAGGAAGAAAAGCAGGAAATGGAAACGTTTGACTGTGAAGACCGAGGGTGAAGGAGATTAAAACCTTCAATGAACCAGAAAGAGATTGATTTAATTTTTTCTGCAGATCTACAGTATCTGTGTCTATCTATTAATCTAGCCGTTCAAGCATCCCTCCATTTATATATCCATCCATCTGTCCTTCAATCCATTCATCCACAGTATCTACTGTATTTGTCTATCTATTCAGCCATCCAACCATCTATGTAATCATCCATTTATCCATCCATCCATGCTTCTTTTCTGTCCATCCATCCATCCACAGTATCTATTTGCCCATCAATGCTTCCATCCATCCATCCCGGTCCATCCATGTCCATCAATCAATCTAGCCATACATATTTTTGTCCATTCATCCATCCATCTCTTCATCCATTTATCAAAAGTATCTATTTGTCCATCTATTAATCTGTTTATCCACCGATCCATCCATCTCTGTCCATCAACAGTATCTACCTGTCCATCTATCAATCTGTTGATCCATCTATCATCCATCTCTGTACATCTACAGTATCTTTATGTCCATCTATCAGTCTAGCTATTCATCCAACCCTTTATTCGTCCTTCCTTCCATCCATCCATATATCTATTTGTCCATATCTGCATCCATCCACCAACCATCCACCCATTTACCCGATCATCCATGTATCTATTGGTCATCTATCCATCCATCCACAGCATGTATTTGTCCATATGCATTCATCCACCAACCATCCATCAATCCATTTACCTTATCAATTTATCCATCTATCCATCATTATCCATCCATCCATCGATCTGTTTATCCATTTATCAATCCATCTACCCGTTCAACCATCCACCCATTAATCAATCCATCCGTCCATCCACAGTATCTACTTGTTAGATCAATCAATCTATTATTTATCGATGCATTCATCCATCTGTCCATGTCTATCCATACAGCCATCTGTCCATATATCCCTCCATCTCTGTCTATCTACACTGTAAAAAAAAAAAAAAAAACTAATTTTACAGAAAATATCCTTAATTTTTTTACAGTAATGTTTTGTCATTTCACATTATATTCAAAACTTAGTAAAATGACAACCAATCTCTCTAAATTAACCGTTTGACTTTCATTTTAGGTACTTTATTATTAAAGACAAATTACTGACATTTGTGTTTTTTATACAGGGAAATTACCGTATTATTTATACAGTATTTTTTCTGTTATTTTAAATTATATTCAAAAGTTCGTAAAAATTACAAACAATATCAGTAAATTAACGCCTTGACTGTTATTTTATGTACTATATAAGTAATGACAAATTACAGCAATTTGTCTGTTTTTTACAAAAAAATTGACATTATTTACAGTGTTTTTTCCAGTTTTTTAAGTACATTTAAAATTACGTAAAATTAAAGTAATAAATTGTAATTACTTGCTCTGTAAAAAAAAAAAAAAAAAATCGTAAAAGGTCAAATGACTGGCAGCTACGGCTGCCAAACAAAAACCATAAAATTAAGGTAAAATTTCTTTGTTGAAAAAAAGTGCAAAAAATAATAAATCTACAGATATTTTCATTAAAATGTTTAAAGAAGAAACTATTATTTTACAGACTTTTCCTAGATTATTACTATAAAATCCATTTAATAAAGTAACACACTAAGAGTGCTCACATACACCTGTTCCAGATTCCGCTGATTGCACACACACAGTCGGATGATCGTTATGAACTGATTACATGGACTTTAAAAGCAGCATAGACGCACGCACCAATTGCTTAGTCTTGATATACTGCTACTGTGAACATTATGACGCGGTTCTCTTCTTTTGCCTTGCTTTATTTGTTAATTGTTTACGTTGTTTGCTGCCGGGACTGACCATTTGCCTGTTATTTGACCATGACTCTGGATTCCCTGCAAAATGTTACATCTGTTTGCCCCTGTGTTGACTGTTCCTTGCCTTTGGATCTGCACTCATTTGTCAGCGTCCCCTTCATGTTACAGTTCCACTTCATTTAAGATCTGTAACTGAATCATTCCATATAACTTAAACCTCTACATGATTTACATAAACACTATTAAATAAAATGTAACAACTGTAATTTTAAAGTTGTGAGAATTTTAATCAGTTGTATCTCGTTTGTTATTTTTTTCCTAAATTTTTTGGTCCAAAATAAAACTGTTAAATTACGATCATGAGATGTCTTGGCATGTTATTAAAGGTGTTTAATCGTAATGATTTAGGGAAAATTCTTTTAAATAACATTGTTTTCTCTTGAACTTTTAGTGTAGTCACTTTATTGGTGATGTTTGATCATAATAATCTAGGAGAAGTCTGTATAATAACAGTGTTTCTTTGTAAAAACTCTTAGTGTATACCTTTATTGAATGGATTTGATAGTAATAATATAGGAAAAGTCTGTAAAATAACAGTGTTTTTCTGTAATCATTTTAATGAAAATATCTGTAGATTTATTATTTTTTGCACTTTATTTCAACAAAGACATTTTACCGTAATTTTATGTTTTTTGTTTGGCAGCCGTAGCTGCCAGTCATTTGACCTTTTTTTAACGATTTTTTTTCTTACACTGTACAGTATATACTTGTCAATCTTTCAATCTGTCTATCAATCCCATCGATTCATATATCCATCTAAAAACCCACCCATCCACATATTCTTATTTGTCCATCTTTCAATATCTAATTATCCATCTACCCATTCATCCCTCCATATATCTATCTGTCTGTCTGCCCATCTACCCATCCATCAAACCAACCATCAATTGTGAACCCACATAGAAACCTATCAATCCACTCTACCCTACATATCTATCCATCTACTGATTTATTCATCAACCCGTCTATCCACCTACTCCATATTTCACCTTCCCATAAATCAACCCACCCAACCTATCAACTGATATCTCACTCATTTAGCTACCCATCCACCATGCGTCTATCCAGTCATCTGGTCATGTGGTCCGGTGTGAGATCAGCAGACAGAAGGTTTGCTGTTTAACTAGTGAGGCTAAAAATACTGAGAAAAAGCGGGAGGCTGAACAGACGTTCACTGGCTGGGGTTGTTTCTCACCGGTGTTGACTTACAGAACCTGGCGCTCGTTCTCCAAACACCTCCTGCAGCCCCGCTCACTTCCTGAGCAACCTTTAAATCTAATCGTTATCATCAGCGCTCAGGAACATATGCTTATATATGATTTACAGTAAACATGTGCTCAATGAACATAAGCACTGAACATACACTGCCAATCAAAAGTCGGGGATCACTAATATTTAAAAAAAAAAAAAAAAAAAAGTAAATTAAAATTTTAAATTAAAGTAATTAAAAAAATTTTGTGGCTCAATGGTATCGGTTCAAGCACCATTTTGGTACCTTTTAAAAGTATCGATTTAGCACCGGTATTAAAATAACCCCAAACCATACCCAACCCTACTCCTGTATCACAGTTTCTAAAAATATTAGGCTACACAAAAGTTTTCAATACTACTAATACTTATGAATGATTCTTAAACAGCAGACCATCATTTGGAGCACAAAACCACATGTTTATTTATTTATTTATTTATTTATTTATTTATTTATTTATTTATTTATATACACATACATACATACATACATACATACAACAGTTCTGTCTGGTTCTCGAATCTGATTGTCTAATAGCCGTGAGATATTAAAGTAATATCAGCTCTTGTACAGCCTCTTCACCCTTGTGTATTACTCCGCCCAAACTACAAACTACAGTTTGACAAATATTGCAGATGTTGGACCACAATTAAATAAACACAATATCACACCTGTAGCAGTGTCTGTTTTTAAATCTAGGTTGAAAACTTACCTTTTTGATTTGGCATTTTATCAGTGAGAATTGTTTGTTTTTAGCTATAATAACTATTAGTTAGATTTGGTTGTTTTTACCTATTTTAACTATTTGTGAGAATTGTTTGTTTTAGCTATAATTTTATACTTGTTCTTTGTGATTTATTGTTCACCACATTGGTCAACCTTTGGTTGTGTTTAATAGTGCTATATAAATAAAATTGACATTGACATTGACATATTGACAGGGTTTGTTTTTAGATGAGAATGTGGTTGTTTGAAAGCAACTTTGCAGTTTATTTATAAGGACAGTGCTTATTATTTTCAGCGTGTTGGCAGTCATCAGCCTGTCATACTGAGCAGAGCAAATACGGTTGAGGTTCCACCACAAGATGGCGCCAAAGACCGAATAATAAGTCTTTAGGGAAGGAAAAACAGCATTTTTCAGTGTGTTTCAAACTACAGCCGAACAAATCATTACAGAACAGGTAAGTGACATTCTAAGTTGATCTCTCTCTCTTTTGTATTTTATAGAGCTGTATGTATACCACAGTAATAGTGTTTGCTTTGATTTGGCTTTTTTGGTGGTTAATTATTGCGATCTTCCGACTGAAACTGAGAAATACTAGGAAATTTCTGTAGACTGATGGCATTTCATGCTGTTCAGCCTTATAATCTTAAAATGTGAGCAAAATTACCCCTTTTTGTCATAATTTTAGACATTATGCAGGAGAATCATTCAAATACTAGCTCTAAAGTGACATTGGTAAATTAACAACGGTTTCTGCATTATACATATATATAAACTTAATTTGGACAACTTTAAAGGTTTTTTTTAAC